>NW_008357998.1:139073-140590 GCF_000622305.1 Nannospalax galili | reverse complement strand
GAAAACTTTATGAAACAAACCTTTTCCTTGCTGGAGGAAAAAGGATACTTTGATGTCTGATTTTTAATTCACACTGTGATGTGGAAACTCCCTTGATGATTGATTGATTTTTGAGAGTAAGAGATCAACCAGAAGGGAAAATTCCAGAAGGACTGCCGTAGCCAACTTTGTATTTAGCTTATTCCTTTTGATAAAGAACTTTTATTTTGTATATAATATTACATGGAACTCTACACAGCAAATATCCTTGTAGCATGCTTCAAAGACTACTAGAATATACTTCAGAGCAGCTCTGTACCATTCTGCTATTAAATTCCTGTTGAAATATGGCTAGGACTCCCAGTTCCCTTTCTTAAAATTACAGGGTTTGGGGACGTAGTGAAGTAGGAATAGCAATATTTTACTCTACTTAACCCAAGTTTTCCTACTTACAACTCAAAAGCCATTAGTTCTTGCTCTGTCATCTTACTAATGAGAATAATTGATTTCTGTCTTCTTTTTACATTACACATTTATGTATTTTTGTCCATTAAGCTTTCCCTTTTAGAAAGGCATTTTCAAGAAATGCCATTTGGATGATCTGCTGAGTAGAAGGTCCTGGTTACACTAATATAAAGCGGTAACTTACCTTATTTCTGGACCATTAAACCAATTGGTAGAACTGCGATTAGACAAACAGCTTTTTTCCAATCTTTAACTTTTGTATGTCTGTCAAACTGGGAAAAAGACCTTTCTTAGTTTTCTTCTTCTGCTTACTCACTAATTACCTGGGTCTGTTCCTTATAGAATTTTAGAACAGGAAGTAGCTTAATGTCTTCATTTTACAGATGGCTCGGGAAGGTTAAGTCTCAGCCATTCCTGAGTTTGCATTTATGTCTGATCTATTTTCCTCCTCCTTAATATGACCAGTAATAGGTCTTAGCTGAAATCTTAAGTGTTAAATGCCCTGACTTTAGGAAGCTCTTTCCTGATTGCCCTGGCTAGAAAGCCTGTGTCTCTCTCCTATCATGACGTGTTCTTGAGTTTCTTCCTAGAACTGACCACACAAGTCACAGTGTCTTACATTCTTATTTATTTTCTGCCTGTTCTGCTACACTTTGAAATTCAAGAAGGAAAGTTTGCTGCTGTGACCCATACTACAGTGTACCCTAGTGAGGTGTCTGTGCTGTATAGGTACTTGATATAAGGACTGTGAACATACCCTTAACCTCTCTCTTTTCTTGTTCATCTGTATGTGCATATGTGCATGCTTTCTTGTATACACCCAGACTCTCACACCCACACTTCCACCCCGACACCTCCACACACTACTGATAAAAACCAACACAATGGTTTGCCTCAAATATTTTATTTTGTTATTGTTGTTTGGATTTCATAAATAAATAGTCTAGGTAAAAATTCTTAAATTTGGGTTGCACAAAAGGGGCTATTAGAATTGTGCAGAATTTATTTGTTGTACAATGTAGGTATAGAATGGCCACTAAGTTTTTCTTTTTCCGAAGTGGAAATATTTATTC
>NW_008357998.1:109073-134073 GCF_000622305.1 Nannospalax galili | reverse complement strand
GTCTGAGGGGAATGACTCTGAAAACACATCAGCCGACAGTCTCCAAGGAAGGGCGTAAAGTGGTGGCTCAGAGCTTGCCTGTCACCACAAACACTGGCTAACTGTGTCTTCTGTGACCATGAGGAAACTTGACACACCGCGTTCACGGTGCCTGTTTTGCAAAAAGACTGTGTGAACCGGTGAAGTATTCTATCTATGCTCCAAACTCATGGACTCAAAGAGGAAGAAGATTTGGAAAGAATTATGAGTGATGTTAAAGGACTGCAAAGGCATTAGGAAGGATTTAGACTTTCTTCTGTGAAGACTAAATTAGGTTATATTTCACTGATATTTAAAGTTGGGTTTTTTATTAGTTATGAGGCTGAACATCTTTTTTATATGGCTCTTAATTTTTTTCTTGCTCCATTTTTCTTCTGTGAATAGCCTATTCAGATCCTTTGCTACTGGCATTCACAACTTACATAAAAATATGTGCCCTGCCTATACTGGAACAGGACAAAGAAATTTCTCCTGTATCAAGACCAATATGGGCTTTATTTTCTAAATTTTTATTTATTTGTGTGTGTGTGTGTGTGTGTGTGTGTGTGCGCGCGTGTGTGTGTGTGTTATATGCACCAAAGTATGTGGGTGTATGTACCTGTGTATGAGGAGGGTGCCAGTATCTTTATTCTGTTGAGGCAGGGTCTCTCACTGAACATGGAACTCACTACTATTTCAGCTAGGCCGGAAGTTAGCAAGCCCCAGAAATCCTTCTGTCTCTACCTGACCTCAGTGCTGGGATTACTGGTGTGCTTAGGACCATGGGGGCTTTTTATATGGATGCTGGGATCTGACCTCTTGTCCTCAGACTGGAACAGCAAGTGCTTTAAACCACCACTGAGCCTTCTCTCTAGCCCCCAACTAGGTTTTATAATGATAAATCCTATTCAATCAGTAACAAAATTCTAGGTGGTCTTCCTTGAAGTTCTCTAAGAGTGATTTGCTGAGCATGTAAGAGGGCTGCTTGATTCTGCTGACTATTTCTTGCTGGAAGAAATTAGGAATATTCTGTTCATATTCCGTAAGGAATTCCTTTTTTGCCTTTTCTCTATGTACTAGTCAGGTTGTCCAGAGACAGAAACAGGAGGATATGTATATAGCAAGATGTAGACAGACTGATAGTTGATAGATGATAGGTGATAGATAATGATAGATAAAAGGGGACTTACTAGGGGAGTTGGCTTACAGGAATATGGACTTTGAGAAGTCCCAAAAGAAACCACATGAAAGCTAGAGCCTCTAGGATGCTTACTTGTGTCTCAGTTCCAGTTTAAAAGCTTACCTGGTGATGGTTCATCTTCATTGCCAGCTTGACTGGGTACAGAATTACCTAGGAGACAGACCTCCAGGCATGACTCTGAAAAGATTTCCAGACTTGATTCCCTGAGGAGAGAAGACCTACACGGGATGTGGGTTGGGTCCTGGATTGAAAGAAGATGAGAAAGCAAGTTAAGATGCCAGCATCCATCTTCTCTGTTTCTTGACTGTAGATTCAACATGGCTTCCATGCCTTCCTGCTGTGATCCTCTCAAACTGTGAGCCTAAGCCGACCTTTTCTTATTTAAGTTGCTGCTAGGTATTTTGTCACAGCAATGAGAAAATGACTAATGGAAGAAAGCTGGTCTCATATAAGCCTTAACCCATGTCTAAAGGCCTGAGGACCAAGGGATATGCAGATGTGAGTCCTGGGTTTCCCAGCCCAGGGAAGAGTGTTCCAGCAGGTGTGTGTTTATGAGAATCTATTTTGAGCTATCTGGCTGCCCACTAATTGGATGGTACCTACTTACAGTGAGGGCAGAACCCCCACTCAATACATCAGTTTACCTGCCAGTTCCTCAGAAAACACCTTTCCAGACACACCAGAACTGTCATGAATACAGTTCTCTAGGTATTCCTCAGTGCAGTTAAATAGACCTCTAAAATTCATTATCACCCTCCATCATCTCTTAGCGCCAAATTGGCCACATGGGTTCACAAATAAAATGAACATTTTCTTCCTATTCTGAGCTACCACTTGCAATTTTGTAGGGGGCAGGAGTGGAGGAAGAGGCATTGAAAGCCCTCTGAGACCAAGCCTGGGCCTGAATCTGGTGACACACTAATGTCTGGACAGTCTGTGCTGGGGAGATGGGCGGGGCTTACCCAGCACACCAGACTTTGCTGCTGCACGTCAACCTCTGAGTTGCACCTCTCATCCCATGCTAATGAGGTGTTCAGTTTTCAGTGAAGGGGCAGGAGTGGAGGAAGAGGCATTGAAAGCCCTCTGAGACCAAGCCTGGGCCTGAATCTGGTGACACACTAATGTCTGGACAGTCTGTGCTGGGGAGATGGGCGGGGCTTACCCAGCACACCAGACTTTGCTGCTGCACGTCAACCTCTGAGTTGCACCTCTCATCCCATGCTAATGAGGTGTTCAGTTTTCAGTGAAGTGTGCTTCACACACACACACACACACACACACACACACACACACACACACACAAAAAGAACACACACACACACACACACACACACACACACACACAAAGAAAGAAAGAAATTCAAAGGTGACTTTGTTTCTGTTTTCGACACTATCACAATATCCATGAAAAAAATGTTAATCTCAAAAGGGCTTATCATCATAATAGCAATATTTTAAAAGTGATAAACTTCAAAACCAGAAGGAGCTTTAGTTTGTTTTCCTGCTGGGGCAGATAGTGTCCCGCAGGATCTTCCTTTGGGAATCCTTGTCAGAGGATAAAAGGAATGAAGTTTATGGAGACAATGCTAGCTCCCATTTCTTTCAGGAAAGCACAGAAACAAACAAATAACAAAAATGTTACCTCTTCCAGGAATCCGTCATGTGGATATAGTAAAATTTCCATTGACTGGCTGTTCATTGACCTGTGTACAAAGATAACGGAATTATTTGAGAAGCTTATTTGATCAACATATTTCATTAAGATTGTGCCTAAATGGAAAGAGGCTGAAGGAGGCAAATATTGAGATTCAAGTCCCTTTGGCCTCAGATCATTGATAAATTGGTTATGACATGAATCAACCCCCAAGCCGGAGAACAGGAACCCTGGGGACAAGTTCATTAGGTTTACTTAAATTAACCTCAGTCCCAGAATGATGGTGGCATTACTTGTTGCTAAAACTCACTCTTAGCAGCAGGGTTTAGCTGGACCAGCTGATTCAGATTCTCCTTAGACTCCTTTCTTTGCTTTCCATCTCTTTTAAATAATCTTTATTACATTTATTTATTTGTTATTTTGTGGAGGAATAGGGGCGTGTGAATCACCGTGCACGTGTGGAGGTCAGAGGACAACCCGGGAGAACCGGTTCTCTTCTTCCATCGTGTAGGTCCCAGGGATCAAACTCAGCTCATCAGGCTTGGTGGCAAGTGTGTTTACTGGCTGAGCCATCTCCATCTCATTGGCTCTGCTCTGTTTTCTTTGTGTGTGTGTGTGTGTGTGTGTGTGTGTGTGTGTGTGTGTGTACGCTGTGGGGTTTTTATGTATTTGTGTGGGTGTTTGCAGATGCACATACACATGTGCCTGTGTTGAGCAGAGGTTAATGTTGGGTATCTTCCTCAATTGCTCTCCACCTTATTGTTTGAGACAGTCTCTTGTCAAACCTGGACTGGCTAGACCAGCAAGCTGCAGAGATCTGCCTGTCTCCACCTTCCCAGTGCTGGGGTTACAGATGCTTGCCACAGTGCCTGGCTTTTATGCGGGTGTGGGGGATTTGAACTCAAGCCCTGAAGTTTACATATCAACCACTTTACTGACTGAGCCATGTCCCCATCTCCACTCCTGGTTTAATACTCCCTGGGAATGTGAGGCCTGGAAAAATCTTACCTTTACTAAGTGTAGACAGACTTAAAAGTGCCAACTGTACCTGAAATCAGCAATATAGATTTCCTCCACCAACATTACCCTGAAGAGATGGAGAGCTAGATTCACAATTCCTGGATAAATAGCCATGATATATGTTCTGTTATGGAAATGTTGCCTGTGAGGTATCTCCTACAGCTCATATGCACATGGTGTTCTGGAATTTCTTCATAAGGCTATCTTAATTCTGACCATCTTCTCTGTATTAGATTCTTTGACTTGCAAATGACAGAAACAAAAATCAAACTGCTTAGGCTGTGGAAAAGTGTTGACAGGCTCAGGAAACTGCAGATCGCTAAGCTAGAAGTATCTTATATGTGCTTTGATCTTGCAGGCGTGTCCAACCTGCAGTCTGGGGGCTATGTGCAGCCAAGGATTGCTATACATGCAGCCAAAGGGAAAAAAAAAATCACAAACTGCTTAAAGTAATATGAGTTGCTTTTATTTTGGAACTCGATTACATGGTTCTTGAGCATGAACCCTACCAATGAGAACTCTGTGTCTCAGTGTAAAAGTGTTGAACACATTTGAAAGAGACTAAAAGCGGTACAGACAGAACCAGTGCTGCATTCATTTCTTCATTCTGCATCCTTTGGTTTCATTACAGCTTTCTTTGGACGAGTGGGCAACTTATCCTTCCACCCAGCACCTTCTAAGGTTCATGACTCCAGTAAAATGGAACTCCACTCATTAAATCATTTAAATATTTTATTTTTTATTTTTATTGTTGTTTTAAAAATATTTTATTGTTTTTTATTTTATGTGTATGAGTGTATTTCCTGCATGTATTTAAGTGCCCTGATGTCATGCAATGCCCACAGAGGACAGAAGAGGCCATTGGAGCCCTTGGAACTGGAGTTACGGACAGTTGTTAGCTGCCATGTGGATGCTGGGATTTGAACTTGGGTCTTCTGTAAGAACAATCAGTGTTCTTAACTGATGAGCCATCTCTCCAGTCCCATATTTTTATTATTTTTATTTTATGTGTATGAGTATTTTTTCCTGCATGCGTGTAAGTGTATCCATGTCATGCAATGCCCAAGGAGGTCAGAAGGAGGTGTTGGATTCCCTGGAGTTATGGATGATTGTAAGCCATTCTGTGGGTGCTAGGAACTGAAGCCAAGTCCTTTGCAAGAGCAGCCAGTGCTCTTAATTGCTGAGCCATCTCCCTGGCCCCTTGCTGACTAGTTTAGACACAAGCTTTGAAATTAAATATTAATAGTACAGATGAGGTCATGTGCTCATCTCCTAATGAATCACTGTGATCAGGAGGACGGACTGTTTTTCTTGTATAGCCCTGAGTCATATGCTCCCCCTTGAAGGTGGAGGATGTACTAACAGTACCAGAATTCCATACTTGGATTGTGAAGGAGACAGGTTGAATAAAGACAATGGGATATATATCTCAAGAGGCAGCAGATAGTGGCTGTAGCCTGGATCTGAAAGGTCCCCAATGTCTCCTGTGTGTAGGACTTGGTCTCAGGTCATGTTGCTCTTGAGAACTGGCAAAGCCTTCAGGAGAGGGGACCTACTGGGAGAAGCTTAGGCCATTGTGAGAATGCCTTGAGGGGGATATTGGGATTTTGTTTCTTTCCCTTCTTTCTTTGCTTCCTGGCTACCATGAAGTGATGCAGTGACTCTCCACAGGCCCACACACAACAGGTCAATCAACCATGGACTGAAAACAGTGAAACTGAGTCAAATGCCTTTCTTCTTTTAAGCTGATTGTCTCAGATATCTTGTCAGAGTGACAGAATGCTAACACAGTAGTGCATAGTCCAGTCCAAGAATATTATTGGAGATGTACATTTCTGGAGCCATCAGTGGGTAGACAGTATGTAAAGACTTGAATCTGTGCAATCTTCTCTAGGAAGAAAGTGAAGTCAAAAAGCTAGGCAGTCTAAAACCTGAGTCTTGTGTGTATGGGGATTCCAGTCTTTAGAGGTTAAGGAGCTGAGAATACATCAAAAAGAAGATGGAGATGGCCTAGTCAGGGAGATGGGGGAGAGCTAAGAGCCAATGTTTCATTGTCTACAAGAGGCGGAAGTTTTTCAGGAAAGACAAATTGGTAGATGAAGTCTGGAGATGTTTCACTGAAGTTGAAGCTGATGACCTGCACCATTTCTAAGTCACACCACAGTTGTTCCTGAATAAAGAAGTAGCCTGACTTTTCCCATTCATTTCAAGGCCAAGAGTGGACCCAAACGTTCCTTCTGATGTCTCTCAGAACTATGCTCTTGAGATAGACCACTCAGATTTTTATTGAAGCAGTATTTACAGTATCAATCCAGGAACTAGAAGCTAGGATCCACCCTTATGTTAGCAGAGACTCTTGTCTTTTGATCCCAAGGCTGAAAATCACACACATACTATCAAACAGACGTTCCCATTTTTTCCCCACTGCTTTCAATGTGAAACATGCCACTTTCAGCATTTATTTTGATAATGTTAATCAAACATAGCCATATTCATTCACTGTCTTGTGTGGAGGGCAAGGTACAGTACTGAGAGATTAAGATAAGGTGCACAGGTGTTTTATAAGACTGTACTCCACAAACAATGGACAGATGTCATCTTCCCAGGCTTGGCTGGGCCTGTTTGCCTAGGATCATCACAGTTGAGCTTGTTGACTGCCACTCTTTGCAAGGAAGGAGGGGCAGGGAAAGTCATGTGGCCCTCATCTGAGCGTCCAGTCACACCTCCCGAAAAACCAGTCTGCCCTAGTTGCACCATGATCTGAGAGAAGGGCTAAGGCTATAAAGTCTGGTGAAGCCACCATCCATGGTTGGATGAAGGCTTTCCAGTGTGGCCTTGGGGGCGGTGCACCCACACTCCTGCAAGTAAACCTTTACCCGTTGCTCAGTAAGTAAACCCAATAAATTCACAGGTTTCCCTGACTTCAGTTTGGTGTCATTGTACCTCGATTTGTTGTTGGGACCAAGGAAGGAGGAGGCAGACATTGTTTATGCTCCCCCCTTAGAGGGAATTTTAGCTATACATGATGAACATGTCACAAGAGGAGCACATGACTCTATGAGCTTGTTTACATTATAAACAACCTTTTTAGTTTCAAGAGTAGGTGATAGCTATTAGTCTGTATTATGTCTATGTTATGAAATCACTACTACAACAAACAACCAACAATTAGAGACCACCGGTGACCTTGACCAAATTGAACTTGAGGTGAAGAATGTCCATAAGAGTTTTGTGGAGTTTGTACATTAGATGAGACGAGCTAAGTGCTGATGTGAAGGAGCCTGTGCCTCAGGAGCGAGAGATAATCTTCTAATGTGAATGATATTGACAGGTTTCATATTGATAGGAACAACACAGCAAAAGCAGGAAATGTGTTCTCTAAGAAGGGGAGGTAATTGCTGGGGAGTCCCTTAGAGGGGCGATCTGGGTAGAAGAGCTAAGTGATTTTCTCTCATCTTATCTAGCTTTGACGTTTTAAGTGGGGAGTAGACAGTGCTGGTTTTAACCACAGTGGAGGGGCTGGGAAGATGGCGCCATGTAAAAGTGCTTGAGCACGTGAGTTTGAATCGCCAGTACCCACACAAAAGCTGGATGGATAATTCCTGTATTTGTAATCCCAGCGTTCCTCCTGGGAGATGGGATGCAGAGATAGGAGACTCCAAGAAGCTCGTGGGCCAGCTAGCCTGGTGTATACATACAGTGGACAAACAAGAAAGACCCGGTTTCAAACAAGGGGAAGCTGAAGACTGAACTCAAAGTTGTCCTGTGACCTTGTCTTTGTTTCTTTTCCTGTTGTTGATAAAATACCCTGACAAAAAGCAACTCACAGAAGAAAGGGTTGAATGTAGCTCACAGTTCAAGGCCCATGACAGGGAAGGCAAGGCGGCATGAGCTTGAAGCAGCTGGTCATATTACATCCATAATGAGGAAGAAGAGAGCGGTGAATGCTGGTACTCAGGTCACTTTCTTCTTTATACACAGTCCAGGATCACATTCCAGGGAATGGTGCCACCTACAGGGGGTAGGTCTTCCTACCTCATTTAACCTAACTAAAATAATTTGCCATAGATGTGCCTAGAAACGTCGCTGCCAAGTAATTCTAGATCCGGTTGACAACTGGATCAACAGGATACTGTACATAAGGAAATTGAGATGGACCTACACACACACACACACACACACACACACACACACACCATAAAACACATGCTATGATTTCCATGGCTGCATTCATACCCATAAGTACACACATGTACATGCACACACACAGACACACCATAAAACTCATGCTATGACTTACATGTCTGCATCCATAAATACACACACAAAACACACACGCACGCACATGATAAACTACAATGGCATGTAGCTAAGCGAATGAATCAGTAGAAACCATGTAGGAAGTAGAGCAGTGAAAACAATGTAACTACATCAAGTAAAGATACATACCTATTCAAATATGGAAAGATAGAAACTCAAAGCTCATGGAGGTAGCAATTGTAGAGAGTGGCCACATGCCCACCTGTCATCTATTGGAACCATATGGGAAAGATAATGCCTGAGGAAGAAAAGCTCTTCTTCCTCTTCTAGAGTCTTCCTTCAGCACTCTGTATGGACAGAGTCTGTCCCGGAGAAATGTCTGCAAACTCCATCTCCAGTATCACAAAGCAGGATTAAGGAGGATGAATTTGGGGATAAAAGGCAAACACTGAATATCTGTTACAAGCAATAGACACAGAGAGCCGAAGGGTAAAAGAAGGATAGGATTGCAGTCAAAAAGCAATGGAAATAGGAAATCATGAAGTCTTATCTCATTAAAAAGAGGGGGGGAAAAGCTGGTTGGAGGAGTCAGAAGTCAAATCCAGGACTGCCACATACAGATGGCATAACTTAAATGATTATCAGTACTCTGGAATCCACTGTAAACCCAGTGGGACCCAACAGAAGATGGCAGAGGAGTCTGGGCATGAACAAACCTGACTTACTGGTCCAGCGTTCAAAAATCATCATCATAACATCAACTAGAGTGATCCTGTTGAAGCAACTGAACAGATATATTAATTCCTGTTAAGGAATTCTCACTTTCCATAAATGCTGTGGAAAAGGTAAATTTTCACAAAAATGCTTATTATTTGGCATTGCAAAACTCAAGCAGTGTTCAGTGCTTTTGCACCTTCTTTTCCACGCCAGGAAAGGGAAAAGTGCTTGATTATAGTAATTTGTGTGATCCGATAATGCATTAAATGCATTTTCCTAATTATGTGAGGATTCTTAAATCCTCCTTCTCCTTCATGCTCTCCACCCCCATATCTTCCACCATCCTCCTGTGAACCCCCGACTCTAACATATAAATGACTAATAGAAGAATTTTAGGAAGCAGCTAGAGGCCACCCAGGAAGACAGCTCAGGTGCGGAGCATTTCCCCCACTGAAATCATGCTATTTAGTGACAGGCAACTTTCCTGTCAAGAAGTGCAGCCTGTCAGAATTCACAGGCTTTTGCATTCACAAGAATGTATGAGGGGCACGTCTTCAGATTTCTGTGGAGGGGTCCGCCCTACGGCAACATTTTTACAAAATGACAGTTTTCAGGAAGGAATGGAGTCTTACATGAAAAAGAAGTGAGTAGAGTAAAGCTGGGTGTGGTGGGGCATGGCAGGTCAGTCTTCAGTCCCAGTGCTTGGGAGGTAGACACAGGAGGATCTGGAGTTCAAGGCTATCCTTGTTCAGTCAGCTACATAGTGAGTTGGAAGCCAGCATGGGCTACAAAAGACCTCATCTTAAACAAACGGGACCTGGAGATATGGCTCAGGGGTTAAGAGTATTGACTGCCCTTGCAGAGGACCAGGGTTCAGTTCCCAGCACCCACGTGGTGGCTGTTCCTCCAGTTCCAGGGGATTCGATACTCCTCTTCTGGCCTCTGTAGGTTTTGTATGATATTGGTGCATTTATATACAGGCAAGTAAAACACTCAGACATATAAAATAATAAATAAACGTTAAAACAAAACAGTAAACCATGGGCAGATTCCCAGCACCCATGTAAAAGCTGGGTACAGTAGCATATGTCTGTGCACCCTGAAGCTCAATGACCAGTGAGCCCAGACAGACTGGTGAACTTCAGGTTCAGTGACGGGCCTTGTCTCAAAAAAAACTAGGTGGAAAACGATGGAAGACTTCTGGCTTTCACACGCAGGTGCATGCACACCCACATGCACACGTGCACACACACAAACGTGTACACAAACTCTCACACACAAAAAGGCTTTCCACAAAAACAAGAACAAGCAAACAACAAAACAATTGTTTGTTACCATAGTGCTGCAGAAGACGCCGGGGTTAAAAGAATCTGAATCAAGGAACACTGCAGATATCCTTAGCTGAAGTTTGGCTTTGAGGTGTTTCTGTATTGCTCCGGGGATGACCCCAAGCCCAGTTTGAGTGACCACTAGTATGGTCTTAAATCTTTTACTACTTTCTTTCTTAGATTAATTTTTTTATTGTAGCAAGACATACATAACATAAAACATATGACTTAAAACTATTCATTCAGATCTCCCAAGGGAACTTGTCTCTTTTTAATCTACCTACACACTATAAAATGAAGAGCCAATCACAGCACCGTCGAGAAGAGAAGGGCTTTTAAAGGGTAACTGGAGAGTGGTATACAAGGTTTGCTCGGACGTCACCTAATTGCAAAAAGGAGTAAAAGGATTTGCATGAGCATCCAAACTAACAAATGATCAACCCGGAAACTTCTATTATTTTAGGAGCATGTCTTCTGAGGCAACAATGCATTTTCCAAGTGGGTACTGATTACTGTTTGTAGTAAATCAAACATGCATAAAAGGGCGTATGATAGATAGTAGATGATACAACCACAGGAACAAGGGCGGAGGAATCTGTGAGGCAGGAAGACATGACAGGACTTTTGGGTATAAGAGAATACTCTGAGAAAACATGAAACTGGGTGCTGGGGAGATGGATGCATGATGACCTGAGTTTGGATCCTCAGCAACTTGAGTAAAAGGCTGGATGCTCCTGTAACACCAGCGTCAGAGACAGAGGGATCCATGGAGCTCACTGATCACCCAGCCTAGTTAAAAGCTGATTGGTGAGCTCTAGATTCCAAGAGAGACCTTGTCTCAAAAAATAAGGTGGAGAGTAATAGAGGAAGGCAGTTGACTTTGACCTCTGGCCTCCACACACATGAACATAAGTGCCTGTGCAGGCACACATGTACATATATATAATATATTATACATATAATATATTTTATATAGAATATCTTTTATATATATAATATATTTTATATATATATGGAGAGAGAGAGGAGACAGAGACAGAGAGACAGAGAGAAATCAGAGACAGATGGATAAATGGGGCCAAAAGGAGTTTTATGGATCATACCACTAATTGATAAAGGAAGGTCAATCAAAAGGAATCAAATTCCAGCCTGGATTTACTAGAAAATTCTTCACTTAATAGTGACGAGTTCAGTTTCTAATTGCTAAAATATACATAATAGGTGATTACTGGATCAGTTAGATACACTCAGCATGGGTTTCTTCACTGTATAAGACAGAATTTTCTAGAAGGAAGGCGGTGCCTAAGAGGCACTTGTGGAAAGTAGAAAAAAATCCTCACCCTTCTGAATTCTGACAATTCATTCATTCACCCATGTATTATGCAATTAAACATTTCTTTGACATTCTCTAAGTTTCACAGAAAAACACTTTTGCAATTATGAGCAAAACCAATGAATTTGTTCCTTTTATGGTCCTTGTAATTTGGCTAAGAAAAATGATAATAAAAACACAGGTAAATGAGATAATCTGAAGTAGTTACCTCTGCTGCTATGAAGATATTATAGCAGGATGGTAAAGTAGAACATATATTTTTCTTACATAGAATAAATAGTTGAGCATTTTCTCTTTTTATTGAGACAGGGTCTCCCTATAGCCCCAAGCTGGCCTGGAACTTGCTATGTTGACCAGGTTGGCCTCAGACTTACTGAGATCCACTTGCACCTGCCTCTGCCTCCTGAGTGCTGGGATTAAAAGTATGTGTCACCATGCCCAACCCAAATTGAACATTTTAATCTCTGCTCTCCTGTCACCCTTTATTTCTTCTTTCTTCACACATTTTTTTACATTTATTCATTTGAGAGAGAGAGAGAAAGAGAGAGAGAGAGAGAGAGAGAGAGAGAGAGAGAGAGAGAGAGAGAGAACTACAGCATTGTAGAGGCCAGAGGATAATTGTTGGAGCAGGAGTCTGTTCTCTCCTTCTACTGTGAGTCTGGGAGATCGAACCTAGATAGTCAGTCTTGGCAGCAAGCACCTTTACTTGCTGAGTCATCTCTTTAGTTCATGCATTTTTATGGAGGTGCTGGCATATCTGGTTCCTATTTTCACATTGTCTAATCCCCACATAAGAGAAAAAGTGAAGTATTTTGCATGCAATAGACCCTCAGTAAATTATTTAAACATTTGGTTGTTTGTGTGCTTAGACTGTGTGAGATGAAGAATGTAAGATATGAAAGAAGAGAACAGAAAATATTAAGCATAATTAGCAGAGAAGCAGTTTAAAATTAGATGACAGTGAGCTGTATTGGCACAAATAATGGCTGTCTCAACATGGCATTTGAAATAGCAGGAGGCCATCACTCATTTTACTTTTGTGTCTCATCTGTCTTAAGACTTTGGAAAAAGCAAGGCATTTTGCCAAAATTAGAAGCAATTCAAATTGTATGTATTAAGACTGTTGACTGAAACTTGTGCGTGTCCATATTCGAGTTCTGATTGCTGGCAAGACAAAACTTTCTAGTTAAAAGAAAATGAGAGTTAGGAAGAGGAATGTGTGTGGGAAATATGATCAAAATACATTGGGTGAAATCCTGTGAGAGTTAATAAAAATATTTTAAAAGAAAATGAAAGAGAGAAAGAGAGAGAAAGACCCAATAAATTTATTGTAAAGAATCCAAAGCATAAGAAGTAAATGGTGGAAGTGGGGAGCAGTGAACGTCAGACTACAATCGGGGTTCTTAAGTTTGATCACGGTCTTAGCATGTTGGGTGACTGACAAGCTTAGGCCAGTCTCCCCTAGTAAAGAGTCTGTTGATGACATAAGCCAAACAGTTTTCTTCCTAATTCTCCTGGTAGTAGCAATTTATCTTTGTCAAGCCAGGAAGAAAATACACACTAATGCAGATTGGGGACCTTTCTGCCTACCTCATATGTAAATGTTATAATGGGATTTACCTGACTTAGCAATGTCATCCAGTGGGCATTTTTACGATTCATTTTGATTCCTACCTGTGCTCGCAAAGGCTGTACAAGTTTCTGGAAAAGATCAGCTTTCTGAGGAAAAAAAGCAGTCACACTAATGCTTTCGGGAAGCATAGGTTTACCATGAAATCCAAACTGATCTGAAATCCTGGTAAGAAAGTTATGGGTGTCTTAGGGTGGAAGTGGCTCATCTTCAACAGACTTAGACAGAGGTTGTAACTGGCTCTGTCTTTCATTTCAAGGCTCATGAATACATTCCTTCCACCTAAGGCATATACATACACATTTATGAAGGAACCCACACAATCCCCTTTATTTTTAGGAGAGCACATTAAATATTTATGTCCCTGTGTCCTCTTAACCAGTTCCTTTCCTTAAAAAAAAAGTATGTACATAATGTGATTAAAAATTTACCTCGTAACAAATAACTTGCAATTAGTGTCTTCATTTCCCACATTCTCAGAGTTAGGCTGTATTCTAAAGTAAGGATTGCTTTTGAGCTTCTCAGACTGGGAAGACACCCCTCGATGGTGGCAGTCAAGTCAAAACACAATGTAGAGTTTGTATCAATCAGCGTGTCAAATGATCTCATTAGAATCTCGGGTCTGCATGTGGGTGCATTTAACCACTCTGCTTTTCCTGCATGGAAGCTTAGCAAAGATTAAGTCATTTAGCAACGACAGTTGGCTAAGGCAGCCGAGTGGGGGCTGAGATGAAATGTGTCAGTCATCTTTCAGCAGCTCTGCTTCTGAAGGCTATTGAGAAAAACCACTGTCACATGGCTACTGCCCACGTGGGTGGAATTCTTTCCACAGAACATTCGTCCTCTAAATTTTATAATTTCTTTGTGAGCCTTTCCCTTCTATGACTCTATTCACCATTAAAATTAAACTTCCTGAACATCATAGCCTGGGATGATGATGATTATTATTATCGGAAAAAAACTCCCACAATGTTGGGAAATAATAAATTGAAAAGATGAGCTTTAGGATTTACACAGAGAAATAATACATTGAGTGCTGGGGAGGTGGCTCAGAGGGCAAGAGAGACTGCTCTGCAAACATGAAGACCTGAGTTTGAATACCCAGTACCCACATTAAAAGCCTGGCATGGCTGTGTATGCTTGTAACTACAGCATTTGGGCTGGGAGTCAGAGACAGGTGGATCCCAAGAAATCTCTGTCCAGCTGGCCTAGAAGAAACATAGGCACGTTTCTGGTTCAGTGAGAGACCCTGTCTCCAGGCAGTAAGATGGAGAATGACAGAAAGACTTCTGATGTCCCACTCCGACCTCTGCATGGAGCTCATGGGTGATGCACTGTATTCACATAATCACTTATACCATGCACCACACACACACAAAGAGAGAAATAATACATAAGCAGTATATAATTAAACAATAATTGTTACACATTTTCCTACTTATACATCTGATTTAAAGTTTTACTTAAAATTTACTACCTAATCCTTCTAAAAAATATTTTTTTTTGGTCCTTTTGAGACAGGGTCTCCCTGTAGCCCCAGCTGTCCTGGAACTCATTATGTAGACCAGGCTGGCCTTGAACTCACGGAGATCCACCTGCCTCTGTCTCCCGAGTGCTGGGATTAAAGGCATGTGCCACCACACCTGGTTAGCAGGCTCCTTTTTAAATTTTTAAAACTTTCCCTTGATTTTGAGAGTCCAATGTTGATTCTGTCCCTCTTCTGAGTCTCAGAGGAATCCAAACGTCTGTTGTTGGTTCATAGCACAAACTTTAAACATCTGCTTAGAGCATGTTTATGTAAGGTAGGAAAGTCTTGGCCTTCTAAAGGGCTGGCCTACAGATTACTCCAGGAACTATCCCAGCTGTTTCATATACTCAGCTTGTAAGATCAGCTACTTCCTTCTCTGAGGAATCAGTGGTGATTAGATCCTCATAGAATTTGGAGTCTCTGACTATGTGTTACGAAAATATGATAATAAACAATAAGGAAATTTAACCCACAAGGAAATCAACTTGAAGGAAAGATTATCATTATTACAGCAGAGGTGTTATGCAAACTTTGTCATTTATTTTTTATATTTCCTTCCTCAAGTGTCTTTCAAAACAAGTCACTAATACAGGAGATCAGGGGCCTGCCATCAGGGGTTAGCTACAACAAATTAATTATTTTGACAACCCAGAGCTTTTCCAGATAGGAACTCCAAAACAGGCTAGGTAGTTGCTAGGAGTGGGTCTTTTGCTGCTAACAAACTTTATTTTTTTTAAATGAAGGGAAGCTACTTTAACTGTGTTTTAGGAAAACTCACTACAAGTTCCTGAACTTTTGTTGGGAAGTCCTCCATGGAATTCAGCCACACAACAGTGACTGATGCACAGTGAGAGTCCAAAACGTGTGACTCTTTTCCCAAACTAATATTCATCTCAGGATTTTACATGCTGATTTAAGACTTTGGTAAAAGACATTTATTAAGGAAGCTGCTTAGATATCTTGCTTAGAATAAGACTTATTTAGGTGTTTTAAAAGATTTGTTTTATTGTATGTGTGTGTGTTTTTCCTGCATGTATGTATGTGCATCCTGTGCATGTAGTACCCACAGAAGTCAGAGGATGGCATCCGATCCCCTGGAGCTGGAGTTACAAGTGGATGCTGATTTTGGATGCTGGGAACTGATCCTGGGTCCTCTGCCAGAGTAGTAAGTGCTCTTGACCATCAAACTTTCTCTCCATCTCCCCCGCCAGTTTTATTTTTCTTTTTATATTTTTAGAGAGAAATTTTGCTTTAAAAATTGAGTTGTGTTTTGAGACCTTGCAAAGTTTTAGTAGGTGAATTTTGAAGTAGCACTGATCTGAGGGACAAAAAGACATGTCAACAGATAATTACAATAAAGTGAGATAAGCGCCACAGAGGGATCTGTGCCAAGGCCTCCAAGATAGCCCCACCCCTTCCATATGGGGATTTGGCAATGACAGTGTCAGGGTGTGGGCGAATTTGCTGAAGTGATTGCAATCAGGTTGGGGATTAAAGAACTCTTCAAATAGGAACTTAAAACAATCTTCCTACTGATGGTGAGTGTGAAGGAGGTAATGTAAGATAGGAAAATATAAAAAGAATGTTATTATGATTATTAGGAACTTACTGTGGCATTCTAATTGAAATTAAAGTTTCACCTAAAAGGGGATAAAGTTATAAGGCTTAAAATTTATGCGGCACTCTGCTTTTTCAGAGTAATTTCTTATTGTGTTAACATTGCCTTAAAAGGTAATTTAACTTTTTATTTATTTATTTATTTTTGGTCTTTTTGAGACAGGATCTCCCTGTAGCCCCAGCTGTCCTGGAACTCACTATGTAGACCAGGCTGGCCTTGAACTCAGAGATCTGCCTGCCTCTGCCTCCCAAGTGCTGGGATTAAAGGTGAGCACCACCACGCCCGGCAAGTAATTTAACTTTTAATGCATTAATTCATAGTCATTTGCTCATTATTCTTTCAATAATTAGGCTCTATAAACAAATATTGTCAGGAGTTAGAAATTCAAAAATATATGATAGTGCTTCCATGTGTACAGGATTGTATTTTTGCTAGACTGTGAACATCTTGTTTGTTGAGTGGCTCAATTTTCTCTTTGAGGGTAAAAGTATTTAGAAATACATACGAATAACACATAGGTACTCACTGTTGTACATTGAGTAAATACCTGAACGCGTGCTTTGATGAAGTCAAATAAGGCATAAGAAGGCCATAGGACCTGTAGACAGAAGTTCTGATTTTAAGCCTTAATTTGGATGATGCTGACACTATGTAGGGATTTTGGCAATGACAGAATTAGGATGTAGAACTTTCACGTAACCTTTCCCAATCTCATTTTTTCATCGCACATCACTCCTTTATTATCCAGTTCAGTATTTTATTGTGAGGGCAAAGCAATTCTGCCTCACAAGGGTGTTAAGAGGTATATGTGAAAAATGCTTTCTAATGCTCTGTCACTCTAAGCTCTTTCTCTTCTGACCCAGCTATTCTAGAAAGCAGCAGGCAGGGACTTCAAAGCATGGCCAGATGATGTTGGCTGTATTACAGGTTTCTGACACACATATAGATACATCTCTACCCAGTAGTTCTCAAACAGAAACACCCTGGGAGTTTCTGGAGCTACCTGGGCCCACTTGTCCTTGGACCAACAGAGATACAGTATATGGAGACAAACAACAGGCATGTGAGACTTGGAAAACCTTCTTTGGTCATGGCGCAACTCTCTGCCTCTCTGCTTTAACAACAGCTAGTCTAAAACAAGCCAGCAAGAACATGCTGTTTGAATTCCATCACTTCTGGATATAAATCCTTCTGGCCCATCACTTACTGGCTCTGTGATTTTGGAAGAAGGATATGACCTTTCTGATCATCCTGTTCTTGCATTTGAAAAGTGCACTTAATCATTTCTCAAATACACAGGCACAAATTTATTCAAACAAGCATAAGACCTGTACATTGAAAACTAATAGACACTAATAAGAGAAATTTTAAAAGAACTAAGTATTTGGAAAGTATATGATATTCATCGATTGGGAGACAATATATTTAGAAGTATTTTTTCACAAGTTGCTCTGTGGAAATAGCCCAATGACAATAAAAATCTTTCTGTCAATGCAATTTTACAGAAACTAAAAAGTTGATTCTGAAATTAATAAGGAGATGCAAAAGATGTAGGCAGGTAAATGCCATTTCAAAAATGAGAAATTCAGATGAGGGACTGGTACCATTTGACTTGGCATGGGAACCCTGTCATACATTGTCACTATAATCAATAGACTTGTAGGAAGATGGAACAGAAGAGAATCAGACACTTACCAATTGATTTTTGTCAATGGTGTGTTAGTTTCTTTTCTGCTGCTGTGATAAAACATCCCAGAAAAGCAAAAGATTATTTTGGCTTTGTTTTAGTTACAGCTCTGTTGCCATGATAAAACACTGACCAAAACTGACTTGGGAAGAAAGGGTTTATTTGATTTACAGCTCACAGTCCATCATGGAGGGAAGTCAGGGCAGGAACTCACAGCAGGAACCTGGAGGCAGGACCTGAAGCAGAGACCATGGAGGGACGCTGCTTACTGGTGTGCTTCCCCTGGCTTGCTCTGCTCCCTTTCGTATAGCCCAGGCCCACCTGCCTAGGGATGGCATTGGCTCTTTAGATGAAGGAAAAAAAATGAATCTGAATGTATTTTACAACGTACATTAAACTAGAGATGGATCATAGCCTTAAAGACAAGTGATAGAACCATAGAATGCCCAGAAAACAAGCAAGCAAGCAAGCAAACAAAAACCAGGAAAGTTAATATTGGGACATCATATGAGAAAATAGTTGGTCAATTGGGCTGAACCTGAATTAAAAGCTTCTGGCCTTTTTATCCCCTAATTTTTTACTGTTTGGTAGTTTGATACATTTACAAAGTGAATTTCAGTCATTTTCACGTCCCATTTCCCTCCAGCATTCCCCTCCCTCCCCTAAGGGTACCCTTGTTTTGTAATTAATTACCCTACTCCTTTCATGCCTTTGTTTTGTGTATGGCCCACTGAGTTTAATTAGAATTTCTTGCCTGAGTGTGGGTGGCAGGTTATTTACTGGAGCAAGAGCAACTGAACAGTGGCCACACCACTGAAGAAACGGACCCATCTCCCAACAAGTGTTAATTGCTAAATGTCCCTCTGAGAGGGGAGGGTCCTCATGGACGCCTTCCTCGCAGATGGTGGAATGTTGGTGGTCTAATCTGTGCAAATCTTGTGCAGATAAGCACACCTACAGTAGTTCATGAGTGCTCATGAGTGCAATAGTTATGTCATGTCCCAAGGACATCTTTTTGATGCACATCTCTTCTGGCTCTTACGTTCTTTCCGTCCCCTCTTCCTTAATGTTCCCTGTACCTTAGAGAGGGTGATACAGCTGTCCCAGTTGGGGTCAAACACTTCATCATCACCCACTCTCAACACTTTGCCTAGGTATGGGTTTCTGCATTAACCACAGTCTGCTACAGAATCAGCTTCTCTGGTGGAAGCTGAAAAACACCATGGAGTAAACGAAAAAGAAAGTGACAGTGAAGGAATAATATTGATCTTGAATCCACAACAGATTAACAAGTCTTACAACTCAATAAGACAGTACTCCAAAATGACCAAGAGGTTTGAATAGAGTCAGCCAAGGATCCGAGTACAACCAATTATGACTAGTAATAATCAGATACATACAGATTAGAGATGCATGCGCCAACATCTAAGTGTTATTAGCAAAAACAATGAGTCTTTCTGTAAGAAACAGAATATTTTAAAATGAAATGGAGATCTTTTTTAAAAGTTAAAAACTCATTCAATTTTATGTCTTACAGGGCTTATACTGAGTTCAGTATTGTGTAACTGTATTAATTCAACAGTGAACCTAAAAATTTTATAGCCACTTTTGAAAGAGATGTATCTTTGCTCTGGAAACTGTTATTGAGTATGTTAAAGGTGTAATGAAATGCTTCTTCTAAAAAACCAAAACCAACAACAACAAAAAACATGATGCCCTGCAATGCCTGACTGTCATATGAGAAGACTCAAAGAGAGTCTTTGCATTATTAGCCATTAGAAAATTTCAGACTCAAATGAACAGGCACTACTACTCCACAGCCAGTCAGATGATCACAAGTGATAAAAGGGAGGGACAGGAAATGAATTGATTAATTTGGTCTATGTACATCGTGGTTGTGCATGCACACACATGTGTATAGATTTTTCTCTATAGTATTATCAGAAGCAGGATTATTTTGAGATCAAATATATTAAGGTATCATTTGAAAATTGCACTCATTTTATGTGTAGAGAATGATGAATTTTGTGAAATGAACACATCATGTAATTGCCATCTAAATACAAATCTAAAACATTCTAGAATATTTCCTCAGAATATATATGTACATATTCTTTAAATTTTTATTTGTTTATTTTTATTTTATGTGTGCGAGAGTTTTGCCTGCAAGTGTGTAAGTGCACCACACATGTGCAGTAACTGAAGTGGCCAGAAGAGGGTGTCAGATCCCCTGGAACTGAGGTTATAGTTGTTAGCCACCATGTGGGTGCTGGGGACTGAACCCTGATCCTCTGTAAGAGCAGTCAGCGCTCTTAACTGACAAGCCTTCTCTGCATGCCCCATATACATATATATTCTTTATCAAGTTTCTTGCATAGAGGAAATGTTCAGTACATTTTATGTACTCTCACCAATGTCATTAGAGAACTTGCAGTTTAATGAAAGACATATAAGGGTATGTGGGATCATCAGATAAATTTTGGTGAGATGACCTGAAATTCAGGAAACATTCAAATGCCAAGTTTTAAATATACAAATTTAAATATACACTGGGTTAATTTGAGAGCTTTCTGGTAGTCTAAGATTGTGTGCATGAAGCATAAGAATGAAATCCTAGAGGAAAATCAAATAGAAATGAAGGAAATATAAGAATGTAAGGTATGATGATACAGAGTGTCAGTAGCTTACACAGCCTTTGTTAAAAAGAAAGGAAGGAAGGAAGAAGGGAAAGAAGGAACCCCAGAAAGTAGCATGATGGAAGAATAACCACCCCAAATCTTCAGAGTTTTTCAATCTTAGCAAGAGAAAGGCTTGCTGGCTCTGTTGAAGAAGTGGGATGAAATCTTTGCTGTGGCCATTGTTGTCACATCCACACTGTACTGGTTACTATCGCTGTGCCTCTGGTTGTGGAGGAAGGAGTAGGAGGTGGATGTTCACATTGGATCCACAGGTGCAAGGCAGAGGAAGGCGAGTGCTTGCAGTCACCTGGATTTCTCCTTGTCCCCTTTTTATTCAGTCCAGGACCCCAGCTTATGGGGTGGAGCTGCATACATTCGGGATGGGACTTCTCAGTTAAACATCTCTGGAAAATCCCTCAAAGTCATGCTCAGAGGGGTGTCTCTTAGGTGATTACAAATCCAATAAAGGTGACAATTAAGACTAACCATCACACACTCTAAGAACAGACACATCAGGACTTGATGCAGACACACCACCGAGATGTAGGCGGAACCTTGATAATGAGCCATCGGTGAGAAATGACACTGGAGACTCAGAAGATTCTGAATGACTTGCAAGGCAACCCAACTGAGAAAGGAAATGATTTATGCCACTTTCTGGGTTCTGTATATATATCGTGTTTCCTTTCAAGAATAAAGTGAGGGCTTACACTTAAGTAAAGAACAAATAGATGAAACTGTATGCCTATAGGATAGTTTGAAAAACATTTGAAGTTTTGCTAAAAACAGAATTACCGTATGACCAACTGTACCACTCCTGGGCGTATGCTCAAAGAACTGTATGTGCTACTGCCGAGATCACTGCATTTTCGTGCTTATTGCTACTCTTCACAATATCAAAGAAACTGAGCCAACCTAGATATCTATTAACAGATGAATGGATAATGAGAATTTGGTACATACGCACAGTGGAATTTTATCTAGCCGTAAAGAAAAATGAAATTATGAAACTTTCAGAAAAATAGAAGGAACTGGAAAATATATTAGTAAGATAACCCAGGCTCAAACAGATAAACAGTGCATGTTCTCTTATATGCACTTCCTGGCTTCTAATGTTTATGTATATATGCATATGTGTGGTGTGAGGTCAGGAAACTAGAAAACTAGAAACGAGAAAAGGGCCATGAGAGCAGGAAAAGGGGCTTGAAGGTTGGGAAAATAATGGAACATGTATGATACAAAAACAGAAAGGGAAATACTGGGATATAAGACAAGAAGGGGGCAGTCAGAGGGGGGTGTGGGAAGCAGGAAGGAGCAACTAGCGTTAAGTGTGCATAAGAATGCCAGAAGGAAGACTGCTATTTTGTGAGCCAATTAAAAAAAAAAAATTATGGGCCAGAGAGATGGCTGAGCAGTCATGAGCACTTGTTCCTCTCCTAGAGGACTGGGTAACTTACAGTCATCTGTAACTCCAGTCCCAGGGGATACCAGTGTTCTCTTCTCACCTCCATGGGTACCCACAGACACGTGGCAGACACATACCTAAATGAAAATAAATCTTTTAAAAAATAATAAAAAGGTTTGTAGTTTTAGTTATTGCTCTGGACAGCTTCGGTTGTCAACTGGACACACCTGGGAAGAGGAACTCTCAACTGGGGAATTTCCTCTATTGGATTGGCCTGTGGGTATATCTGTGAGGTATTTTCTTGATTGTCGAGTGATGTGGGAGGGCCCAGTCCGCTGTGGGTGGTGCCACTCCCGGGGAGGTACTCCTGGGTTGTATAAGAAAACAGGCTGAGCACGGGTCAAAGGAGCGAGGTTGTAAGCAGCATTCCTCATTGGTCTATGACTCAGCTCCTGCCTCTAGGTTCTTGCCCTGAGTTCTTGCCTGGCTTCCCTCCATGAGGGACTATAAACTGTAAGATAAAATAAACCCTTTATTGCCCAAGTTAGCATTAGTCAGAATGCTTTATCACAGCAATAGAAAGCAAAATAGGAAAGTTATGTGAAGTTTGACATAAATATCATGAGTTTCTTTTCTCCTATCTAAAACAACCAACCAACTAACCACATGTTAAAAACGTAAGCTACACTTAGACTGCAAAGATGGATGGTCTCTGCAGTGAGCTGCTGAGGTCAGGGATGATTCTGATCAGGTTAGTGAAGACCCTGAAGACCGGCTTAGATGAAAAATGAAGGAAAAGAGAAAGATCAAATCTTGGAAGATCTGTCAGGTGTGAGAACAGAATTGTTCTTTGCAGCTCTAAAAGACAAATGCATTGGGTAGAAACTACAATGTGGCTTTGGGTGAGAGCCACTATATTATGTAGTCTTTCAGGTGTTTTTCCTCTTGTAGGAATACGTCCCAAGAAGGGAGAGATTCACCTAATACAGGAGCTCTTTTTTTTTCCAGTGAGTTTTCAGAGGTTAACCTTGAGGAACCATACCATACTTAGAAGAAAAGATTCTAGAACTTGAATTCTGTCTTTGCCATGAACCAGCTCAATGACTTGCACTTAAACTCACAGAGCTCATCTTTCCCAGCCTCAGAACAGTATTTACCTGAAGGTGTTTATGAAGAACTTATACTTAGGGGGCTGGAGAGATGGCTCAGTGGCTAAGAACACTGACTGCTCTTACAGAGAATCCAGGTTTGGTTCCCAGCACCCACATGGTGGCTAACAACCATCTCATCTGTAACTCAAGTTCCAGGGGATCCAATGCTCTCTTCTGACCTCTGTGGGCATTGCATGACATGGGCACTCTTACATACATGTAGGCAATACATTTATAAAATAAAAATAATAAAATATTTTTTGGAATTAAAAAACAGAACTCATGGTTAGATTATGCCTAGAACTTAGTAAATGCAGCACTTAGTAAAGATACACCCAGCACTAGCTACCACTTATGACACACCTTTCAGAAGACTCAAAGTGGGGATTTCTGAAAGAAGTGAGGGGATGGTCAAAATGATCTCTAAAACTTCATCCACTTGGATGTCGCGGGAGTTTCAATGTATTGGGAAGCATGCTCCTTTCCATCAACTGGGAAATCACGGGAAAGCAACATTAAGCCTTGATTGTGGAGTTAATTTTGGTCCAGATTTTGAAATGTTTCATATCAGTACAGTTTCATATGAGTTTTCCAGACCAGTGAAAAGATTTGAAGATGAGCTGATTTTACTTTCCATCAAGACCTTTATCCACATTCCTGGGTCGCCTTTCACATGACATATACTAAATGAGAAAAATAGGACACAGTCCCATTTTCTCCTCAGAATTTGAAGCCCAGAGGGCTTGCAGAGTCATATGGTGTGAGAGTTCATCAGGACACATTGAATAACAGTCTAAAACAGATAATTAATTTATCCCAAACCAACTATACATCAAAAAGTATCTATTGAGCACATACATGCGCTAAATGGTAGAAGTCATATTCATCACTGAAATTCCAAATCTCATACTACTTTAAAATATCTCCTTCATGTGGTGGGTCACCTGTCCTCTTGATCATAGAGACCGAGGAGACCCCACCAGATGGACTTGAACCAGTGTCCAGTCTATAAAGAGGAGGGTCAACACAGAGGAATCATTTCCTCCATGCTTTCAAGCGAAGCCAACCATGGTCGAGCAGGACCTTTGACTATCTTCACATAGGCAGAACTGGTAAAAGAAAGGAGCCAGGGGCTCCTCCTAAGCCCATGTGACCCCTGAGGAACAGATCCTCAAATGACCTTAAGAGTAAAAATAAATCAGTTTATCTGGACCAACTGTATGGCCTTAACACCCAAAGGAAAGTATAACCAAAGATTAAAGGGGCCAATATAATTTCATAAGAGTCCATATGTATAGCTAAAGGCTATATAACAAGCAACAATGCCAGACAGGCGATACCTTCTTTTGAGCTGTTGGCCAGGGTGGCCAAAGGGACTCCCAGATAGTAACCCAGCATAGAACTGGGAAATTGAACAGCCAACCCTAATCTTATCTAAAGGAATACTGACAACTGATTACTGCTAGATGAGGAACAGCTGACCCTCCTAAAACAACGACCTCTAGATAGGCTGACTAGAGTCACCAGAATGGCAAGTAGTGGGGAATAGCTGGGGGTGCCGACAACACAGCGGACAGTAGCAGGGATGACAGAGTATAACGGCTTCAGAGGGGGGAGGGAGGCTATGAGAGGATGTCATCTGGCAAGTGGGTGTATAGTTGAATAAGATGGTTTGGGATGTTCTGTGTGATATACACACACACAAAAAAAAAATCAACAAATTTTAAAAAATGTATTATATTTGAGGAGGAAGCATGGAAATTTATGTCATG
>NW_008357998.1:102829-109057 GCF_000622305.1 Nannospalax galili | reverse complement strand
ACTTTGACTAGTAATAATCAGATATATAGAGATTAGAAATGCATGTGCATCCTGGTGTCAATTGTATTAAAAGTGAATTTTTCTGTATGAAACTGTGTATTTTAATAATGAAATGGAGATGTTTTTTAAAGTTTAAAATCTCATTTAATTTTCTGTCTTAAAAGGTTTATACTGAGTACAATATTGTATAACTGTATTAATTCAACTGTAAACCTAAAAATTTACAGCCAGTTTTGAAAGAGATGCATCTTAGCTCTGGAAATTGTTATTGAATTTGTCAATGCTGTTGTAATGAAATACTTCTTCTAATTATATGGTTATTAAATAAATAATAAAAATGGCAATAATAAAGTTGTCTCAGAATGAAAAAAAATCTCCTCCATATATATATATGTATATGTTTTCATGTCTGTGTAGCAAAGTCCCACTTAATGCCTTTTAACTCTTAGCATGTTTTCCAATATACAGAATGAAGGGTACCTATGACCTTTGCATACAGGGATTCAACATACTTTAATCATATCCACTCACCCATCTTCCTCTCTTGCCCCTCCCCACCATCCCACTGATCCCCTTACTCTTCCCACTGATCCCCATCACTCTCCTTTATTTTGATGTTTCATGTATATATACATTAAATGTAGATTCTGAACATGAGGGAAAATACATTATTTGACTTTTTAAGTCTGGCTTATTTTGCTTAATGTGATAACGAGACGTCTCTGTTTTAATGTAAATGACATTACTTTGTTCTTATTTATGGTTTAATAGTACTCTATTGCAAATATACTTCACATTTTCTTAATCTAGCCATCTGTTGTTGGGCACCTAGGCTAAGTCCATAACTTGGCTATTATGGATAATGTCAAAATAAGCATGAATGAGCAGGTGTCTTTGTAACATACTTCTAGGATTCTGCTGAGTTATGTGATAGTTCTGCTTTTTAGTTTTCAGAGAAATTGCCAATTACTTCCATAATAGCTCCATCAATTTACAATCCCTCTGACAGTATATAGGTGCTCTCTTTTCCTTGTATGCTCACCAGCATTTTTTATTCTTTGCTTTCTTGATGAGCACCATTCTGACTGGGGTGAGAAGAAATCCCAATGTAATTTTGAATTGCAAAAAATAAATGCTTTTTTGTGTGTGTTGGAATAATTCAGGCAGATCTCTGGGACTTGATTGTGGTCAGCTACACCTTGGCTAGATAGTCTGATGCTATGGGAAGGCTGGTATCAGCAGGTGTTATGGCTACCTCGGCCACCTCTATCTCACTTCCCATCAGCTAGCCTGTTATTATTCCCACTGAAGAGCAGAAGTCCAAAAGAAAGAGCAGAATGTATGAGGCCATCAGAGAGCAGGTTTAGAGACTGCATGCCATCATTTTCACCAAAGCCCACTGCCAAAGCAAGCCTAGATTCATGAGGTGAAGAAATAGACTGCACCGCTCCATGAATTAGCAAACATACTCTAAAGGAGTTTAATTATAGGGAGGCTGGTAATTGTGGCCACAAGTGGAATCAGTTTATTGTAAGATGCAGGTATTGAATAGATTAGAAATATGAATCTAGCCCTGCTCTAGAGTCAAACACACCCCAAGATACTGTAAGCGATGGAAAAGTGATCGAAACTTTTAAAACCTGTCCTCTTTTATTTAAGTAACATAATATTCCAAGCAGATGTCCAATAAGTCAACAAATATGCCCACCCCCCAAATTTAAAACAGCAGAAGATATCAATTATAAAGTTGTAGTGTCCAGAGTAATTGAACCAAAGTTATCAGAGTAAATACCCAGCAATGTGATTGTGCTAGAGATATGAAGATTAATTATCTAGTGGGAGAACCGGGGACTTCTGTTTACAGACAAGGAGTTAAATTCTCACAGCAGCTCTAGAGAAGACTTTTGAATTAATGGCTAATTTCAAACAAAGCATTTAATGTCACCATTTGAAATGTTTCAGTAATAATTCAAATGGTTTAATTCTAAGCCACTTATGATTAAATTTCAAATATGCTAAGGTATTATTAGACATTTATGGGAGAAATCATTTTTCCCCTGCAAATTAAATGTTCCTCTTTGACAATTATTCAACTTGTGATGGGGGTTCCTGTTTCCTTTTAATTATAACCCAAACACTTATATGGGTAAAGTGGCAAGATGATCACTATTTCATTTTAGAATGTTATTACTGAAATGCAAAATATCTCAATCTCTAGCCCTCGCCCCTCCCCCTTGGCTTTCTTTTTAATCCCATAAAAGCATCTGTCTTTGATTTCAAGTGGAGTACCTGCTGTGCGGGATGCAATGTGAATCCAATTTGTGTGTAACAAAACCAAATGGGCCGAAATGAACTCTGCATTTTAAAGATGTTTTTGTTTAATTCTCGCCATCACTCCTCTTTAATGAATGCATAATCAAGTTAAACTTCAGGCAAGAAATGCAAAGGCTGTTCTTCAGAAGAGAAAAGCAAATTCTTGCCACATCCCTCTTTGCAGATATTTCTCCTATCGCTGGCCTGGTGAGGAAGAAACGAAGCATCTTCAAATGCATGCTTTGGCAAACTGTTGAGAATCAAGGCATGAGCAATAGCAGCTGCTCACTTTTTTTTTCCTGCTTTCCTAAAAAATAATTAGTATTTCTATCAGTGTGTGGTGTTCCTGGCTTCTTCCTTCTCCCTCCTTTACATTTCACAGGACATGGGAGGTGCAACATAGTGTTTGGAGGAGTTTAGAGGGGAATACACTACCAGATATTTCTCTTCTGAACCTGTCTAACCTAAATGTTGGGAATAATTTATTAAGAAAAACTTCCATAGTACTTGCTCTTGGAAGGAAAGAATTGCCGACAGATACTTTAAAGTCTCTGATGGCTTTTTGTCGTTCAGAGCAAACACTCAATTATGGGTAGAGAAGGAGAGAAGATAATACTTTATAAAATTTATATTTATAGATGGTCCTTACTGGACTCACTTTCTTAATTAGAAGCCAAGCACAGAATGTATATCTACTCATATGAGGTCAGATAATCAGTGAATGGGAGAGCCAGAGCTGAAACACTGGTTTCTGATCCTCAGTCTGTTGAAAGCAACGTGAAAATATAACGTTTGTTATTGCAAAGCAGAGATGACAGACCTCAAAAAGGAGATATAGTCTAGAAAAATCTTTAGCTGATAAACTGTCTACAGGGGTTTTATATTCAAGGTAAGTGGAATACCCATGGAGTAAAATGAATGCAGTTCAAATGCTATCTTTAATGTAAACATCTAGGAATTTAGATTGCCTCTTCCTCTTCTTCTTCCCCCTCCCCCTCCTCCTCCTCTTCTTTTTTTCTTCTTCTTATTTATGTGTGTGAGTGTATTGCCTGCATGTGTGTAAGTGCACCCGTGTCATGCAATGCCCACAGAGGTCAGAAGAAGGCATCTGATCCTGTGGAAATGGAGTTACACATGGTGGTTAGTCACCATGTGGGTGCTGGGAATTGAACTCGGCTCTTCTGCAAGAGCAGCCAGTGCTCTTAACTCTGTAGTTAAGACTACAGAGCCATCTCTGCAGTCCCTCTTCTGATTGTTCTGATTACTTTTACTGAATAAGAATTTGGATTCAAACTGATGGCTGAGGCGCAGCCCCTGAATGGAGTATCCTTTGTCGCTCCCACTCCCAATGGATACCCGCCAAAGGCATGAAAGTAAGAGGGGACTAATTGAAGAATGAGGTCAGCAGGAGTGGGAGGGGAATATAAGAGTGTCCTGGGGGTGAATATGATCACAGTATATACATGAAATTGTCAAAAATAAAAAATTAGTTTAAAAAAACCTCAGTGGTCACTTGCCTTCAAGTCTGATGACCTGAGTTCTATCCTCAGGACCCACATGGTTGAAAGAGAGAACCAGCTCCTGAAAATTGTCTCCTGACCCTCCTTAAATATGAATGTGCCCTCCTTAAATATGAATGAATAAATAAATAATTTTTAAAGAAATAACAAAAGATCTGTTTTCACATCTCCTCCCATTATCATTTTCAGAGCCCAGAATTCTTTTTTTATTTTAATAAAAAGAATTGAAAATAAATATAATTATGGTTCTCTTAAGAAAAATGATTTGGGTTTGCTTTATTTATAGCAGAGAGGTTGCATAACGGGATTTGTGACACTGAGAGGAACAGCTTGAATACCTGTCACTATGCCCCCTATTCCAACACTGTAAACTATTTTAAGTGATAAGCTGTCTTCTATTAGGGGAGGATTCCTTGGGAGCTGTACCTCTGAATCAGCACTCTCCTTTATGCTTTAATTTTAGAAGGTTCATCAATTCCCCCTTTGATTGCTACCGGGTCAAAGGGAGCGAGGTCCTGTGACTGTACCACTGCTAAATTTTGGTAATCTGTAAGGAAAGAAGGGGATGGCCCACCAGGCAAGTCTGTGATGAGTGGTAATGAGGACTGTGGTAATCAAAGGGTGGACCCCAACTGGAGAAACCTCAAAACCATATGCACACTTTCCTACCTTGCTGGAGGGTGGTGGCCCCCGAGTTAAATAGTTTGGAGAACAGATGCGCAGCTGTGCATTCCGAAGCTTCCATTCTTGGAGTTTCTCTTGTTCTCAGTTTGCTTAGCTTGTCCTTTATAATTCATAGTGAATAAGCCTTACTCTGTGAGATGACCCTTCATACACTATTCTGTCCTGGGAAAATGATTTCATTTCATATCCCAGATCTACCAAAGGGCTTTCAGTAACACCATTCAAGGGAGATCTGAAGACATGTAAGCTCTTTGTTGACTGAATGACTTCAATTCCCAAATTGCACTGGCCAGTGGGACCTCTTGACCCTTCAAACTTTTTCATTTTTCTCTGTACTGTTGTAAGGAAGATTCATTTCAATGTTAGTGTGCACCAAATACCTAAGATCACAGGGTCATTCATGTAAATAGAAGGAGTCATACAGTCTATTATGCTTAGACTTTTTGGGAGGAAGTTAAAGACATCAGGTACTTTAATAAGGTGATAATTTAGAGAAGTGGGCAAAGTGTAACCCAGGTCTTCACAGATAAGATTATCTGGGGAAATACACTTACGACATTCTAGATGTGAGCACACTGGCTAGCAAAGGGTCACAATACTTCACAAAGTTATTAGAATCAGAAAATCTCTCTCTCTCTCTCTCTCTCTCCCTTTCTCCATGTATGGTGTATGTGTACACAGGCATGGGTGTCTTGTATATATGCAGGTAAGAGTCAATCTCACATGTCATTCTTCAGGCACAGTTCTCCTTGTTTCTTCCCGTAGGGTCTCTCATTGGCCTGGAACTTGCCAAGTAGTCTATGTTGGTTGGCCAGCAAGCCCCAGGGATCAACTCTCTCCATCTTCCCAATGCTGACATTACATGTGCATGTCACCATGCCTGACCTTTTTATGTGGATTCTGGTGTTGAACTTGGGTCCTCATGCTTGTCAGACACACACTTTGTTGGGCTCTATCACCTCAGCTCAGAAACAGTCGTAGTCCTTTCAATATAAGATTCCATATCAAAGTCTTGTCTTTGTACAGATAATTCAGTTGTTAACAACACACATGGCCACTGGATGTCCCCACTCTTCCTCAAATGCAGTCAAAGCATTCCTTAACAGGCAGGTATAAAAACAATGCATTTTTCCAAGGAATGTTCAGCAAGATCCTTCAAGAGTTCTGGACAGTTCTGGGTGTGCGGAGCAGCATTGCTTGCCCCTGGTCCTACCAGGACGATGTAGAAAGTAGTGGCTGGAGAGACTGAATTCATTGGGGGTGGGGGTTGGGGGGGAAATCTTTTTGGGTCATGTCCTTTGGTGTCACTGCGTCTTTTCTTTTATAATTCTTTCCAGTGCCCAGATTTTCTAAAGCGAGAGAAGCGTGAGGATACAGCTGTTATAATTACTGGAGGCAAAACAAATGTGGAAGAGTAAGAGTGTCAGCCTTGCGGAATATACAGAAAACTATTATAGATCATGGGAATAAAGGATATTGGTATTCTTGAGTGTGGCAAAGGTGTGAATTTTGATCTCTCATTCATTCTGAGGAGTAGTAGCAATACCTGACCAGAAAACATCTGTGCATCAATTGATCGAGTATTGGACTTTTTGTTAGCAGACTATAATTTAAGACTTATGTCCATTTTTCACTTGCCCTGTGACAGTGAACAAATGTGTCTCAAACCCAGGCCCGTGTCTCTACAATGAGAAAATACTTTTTCTGAGAT
>NW_008357998.1:68619-102750 GCF_000622305.1 Nannospalax galili | reverse complement strand
GATTTTGGAATGAGTGATAATGAAAAGTTAGAAAAAATTTTAAATCTTCAAACGATCTTTAGTTAAAATAGAAAATGGAAGGATTTAGTAAGACTTTCATTTTATTATCTGCTCATAGTTAATGAAACTGATTTAACTGTATCAGCTTCCCCTTGGTGAATATCCAAAGTGGAGAATTACACAGCCTCACCAAAGAACAGCCCCAAAGACTGGGAAAGTGGGATCATCTTTAAAAGGAAGCACCGTAGCTACTTAGTTAAGTCTTGGGATCTTTGGGGAAGGATGGGTGTCCAAATGAAGTTTCTTTCCTGATGAATAGTGGAGGCTCTGGGCAAAGCTGAAGTAAAGTGGCTTTGTGTCATCCATCACACGACAGTGTAGAGGTCAGGTGGAGACACTACGGCAGAGTATATGCCATCTGCTCTTCGATGAGGGCGGCAAACACTCAGAGACTATGGAAAACCGAAGACTTCTCTCTGAATAGTTCTGTCAAGAGTCCCAAATGAAGTTTTTCTCCTCTAATTCCATGTGTACTTCCCCACCTGACTCTTTTATGTCCATTTAGGGAAAGCAATAAAACTTGGATGTAACTAAGAAGCAGGCCCTGCATGCAGCTCCTATGGCCCCTGCACACTGCTCCTGCTGGGAGAACAGTACCAGAACTTGTCTGCAGGGAGAGCCTTTGTGTTCACTCATAAGCACCGACTACCAGGCTGTTAATTAGTATTGCTCAGCGGAGGAAGCTGACTTGGCTTTTTGGCTATATAATAGCACCCATGTCTCTATGTGCAGCTCAGCGTGAATGAACAAATGAATGAATGAATGAGCGGATGGATGAATGAATGTCAGAAGCATTGTTAGCTTAAATGAACACTAATTTAGATACTGATTTGAATGGACTATTGGGTAGGATGCAAAGGCTTCCCTGAGCTCTGGCTTGGTTGACTCTAAATGGTTGAGGATAGTTAAAAAAAAAAAAAAAAACCCATCTAATGAGGCTTCATGATCAAGGTCCTCCACTTGTAAATTGGTTTTGGTTAGCCAATTGAAAGCTTTTATTGAGCACATTTTATAAAAAGAATTCACCTTCAGTGTAGCTATGCAAGATTCTGCGTGCAGGAAATCATGGGCTCTGTTGCCTTTAAGATCATTGGATAAAGAAATGTGGCATGTATACACACTGAGGTCTTTGTTCCGCTGTAGCGAAAAATGAAATCATGATAATTGCAGGCAACGGATGCACCTGGAAATAATTCCGCTAAGCAAGATAAGCAAGACCCAGAAAGACAAACACTGCATGTGCTTTCTGATGTGTGGACTTTAGATTTAAATTTAGACGTGTGTAAACATGGGTGCATGTGCGTTATGTCATGAAAGTGGAAAGGGGACTGTGAGAGGAGGAGATCTTAAGGAAGAGAGGATGCAGAGACATGGAGTATACGTGACAGAGAAGCAGAAGTGAAGACTATTTGGGAGTGAGTAGGGGACCAGCAAGAGGAGGAAGAGAAATAGGGGGAGACCAGTGTGGGAAGGAGGTAGATGAATAAGAACAAAGTATAATGGTATATGTGTATAAAAATGCCAGAACGAGGGCTGGGGAGATGGTTCAGTGGTTAGGAGCACTGGCTGCTCTTGCAGAGGACCCAAGTTGAATTCCCAGCACCCACATGGCAGATTACAACTACCTATAACTCTACTGCTAGGGGATCCAATGCCCTCTTCTGACCTATGTGGGCACTGCGTACATGTGGTGCACATACAGACAAAGCAGGCATGTACAGATAAAATAATCTTTTAAAAATGGCATAATGAGGGCTGGAGTGATGGCTCAGTGGTTAACAGCACTGACTGATCTTGCAGAAGACCAGAGTTTGATTCCCAGCACTCACATGGTGGACTTAAATAGAAGCCAATCTTATATTTTGACTGTAAGTTGCGGACATTTACTTAATAAATGCCAGTGGAGGGGAAAGCATTACCCAGGGAGAGTAGAGACTATAGAGCTGAAATTGGTTTCCCAGTTCGATCATGAGCTTGGCCTTATCTACCCACATTGCCTCCTGTCTCCTGATGTTGTCTGCACATTTGTAATTTGAAAGTTAACTGAACAAAGAAAGGAAGGGCAGTTGTGGGAACCCAGCTGCATTGATTCCTCTGTCTGAAACTTCAACTACAGATCTAATAAGTTCACAAACAGTTACTGATCCCTGAAGTCTAAACTGAGCCCTAGATTTTGTGTATCTTAGAATCATTAAAGAAGACTTATTTTTAAATATGTTATTATTTTTGTTTTATTTGTATGAGTGTATTGCCTGCATGTATGTAAGTGCACTCATGTCATGCAATGCCCAGAGAAATCAGAAGAGGGCATCGAGTCCCCTGGAACTGGAATTATTGATGATTGTTAGCCTCCGTGTCAGTGTTTGGAATTGAACCCAGATCCTCCGCAAGAGCAGCCAGTGGTCTTAACCACTGAGCCATTTTTCCAGCCCCAAGACTTATCTTATTTTTTAAAACCTGTGTGTCTGTGTGTCTGTGTGTGGGTATGTGCATGTGCGAGTGTAGGTGCCTGTAGAATCCAGAAGAAGGCATCAGATCCCCTGGAGCTGGAGTTACAGACAGTTGTCAGTGGTTTAATGTGGGTGTTGGAAACCAAACTCACTTCCTGTGCAAGAACAGCAAGTGCTCTTACTTCTGTGTCATTTCTTCGCTCTAAGAAGCTCTTTCAAAGCACAAAGACTTGGATCTCATTTCTAGATACATTATTCAGTGAAGTCTATGGTAGGACTCAAAAATCAGTGTTTGAAAAATATTCTTAGCTTTAGCTGATACAGTAATTACACATGTTTATGGTACTGTGTGATATTTTGATACCTGCATACTATGTGACCTCAGGCTAACTGGCATAGTTTTCACCATAGACACTTACCATTTTTCTTTGTGTTAGAAGACATGTGCATTTTTAATAAGTGCTACTGATAATTTATATACAGATGGTTCTTGGGCCAAACTCTGAGAAACATTGGTGAATGGTAGCTGAATCATTTACATCTGTGGGAGGAGACTGGCCAGGATGCTGAGAGGAAACAGCATCATCTTTCTCCTGGGGAAAGAGAGGTGATAGGGCAGGAAACTGAGGGTAGAGGGAAGTGGGGAGGAAGCAGAGTATATGTGATGTCAGTAGAAATGAATGCCACAGTCACTCATCTTGGGAAGCACGTGAACCTTCTGTCATTGTCAGATGACTCCCACCCACTGTCTGCTTTATCCTGTGAACTCCATTGTGCCAAGGAAGTTAGAGGAGCCAACAGTATAGACTTCCTAAGTTTGATTCTTGGCAACTACTTATTAACAGTATGAGTTCTTTTAACTTTTAATTTTATTTATCATTTTTATTTTATGTGTATCAATGTATTGCTTGCAGAATGTTAGAGCACCTGTGCCGTGCAATGCCTGTAGCAGTCAGGAGAGGGTGTGGTGTCAGATTCCCTGGAACTGGAGTTAGGATGGTTGTTAGCTACCATATGGGTGCTGGGAATCAAACCTGGGTCCTCTACAAGAGCAGCCAGTGCTCCTAACCTCTGAGCCATCTCTACAGTCCCTGAGTTCTTTTCTTTTAAAAACTTTTCTGTAGCTATTAAATTTTTGTACATGTTAATGTGTATATATATCTGTGTGTGTCTGTGTGTAGGTCTGAGGATGTTTATATGAAGAAGTCCTAAAAATTAGTATACAAACAGTTAGCTTCAGAGCCGGAGAGATGGCCCCGTGGTTAAGAGCTCTTGCAGAGGACCTGGGTTCGAGTCCCAGAACCACATAGCAGCTAATAACTGTCTGCAAATCCGGTTCCAGGGGTCTGACGCCCTCTTCTGACCTCCATAGGCATTGCATGACACAGGTGCAATACACTCATACACATAAAATAAAGATTAAAAAAATACTAAGCCTCATTATATTTGTACACAGTGTACTTTGTTGATATTTACTCCCATCCCCTCTGTTGCTGTCTCTTCCCCCTCCTGCTGGTTCTTCCCCCCTCTGCAAGTGGTCCCTTTCCCATTTTATAACTTCTGTTTAATCTAGATTCTGAGTATGAGAAAAAACCTTCAATACCTCTTCTTATTGAGTCTGTCTTATTTCACTTAAGATGATGATCTCCATTTCCATCTGTTTTCCTGAAAAGGAAGCTCTGCTCTTCTATGGCTGACTAATACTTCATTGTGTAAGTATGCCACATTTTCTTTTTCTCCTGTGATGGTTTGAATGGTAATGTCCCCAATAGGCTCCAAGTGTTTGGACATTTTGTCCCCAGATGATGGCGCTGTTTTGGGAGGTTTTAGAAGGTGTGGCTATCCTGGAGGAAGCATGTCACTGGAGGGTGGGCTTACAGAGTTCTTAAGCCTTGCCAGAGCTCCAGTCAGTCTTTTGCTTGCTTCCTGTGCCTGAAAGATGATGTGAGAGCTTAGCTTCCGCTCCTCCTCCAGCCACCTCTGCCACCATGCCTCCCTGACAAAATGGACTGTAATTCCCCTGGAACTGTAAGCTCAAATAAACTCTTCCTTCTATAAATTGCTTGGGTCAGTGTTTCTATCACAGCAACAGAAAATGACTAAAACATCTCCCAAACCGTTGCTGAGCACCTAGGTTGGTTGCATGACTTTGCTATTGTGAATAGCACTATAATAAATGTGAGTGTGCAGGTCCCTCGACTGTAGGCTGATTTAGATTCCTTCAGGAATATATTTGGGAGAGGTATGGCAGGGGCATTGGGTACTTCCAGTCCCCCACCCCCAAACCACCATGACATGTGACTTTAGCAAATTTTCTTAATCTCTAAATTACCGTATTTTCCCATTGACAGAATGAGAATAGTAATGGTTCTTAGGACCTAGAATGATTATGAAAATTGTTTGCCTTTGTCCGTGCTAGAGGTTGCCTGTTATCACCCAGACTTTAGTTCAGTGCTTTCTTTTCAAGGATGGGTTTCCAGGTGGTTCTAGAATAGAAGGCAGGTGGGATAGAGTCACTTAGAATGGAAGGTAAAATCAGAAAGCTGGGAGCCCTTAATTTATGCCTACCCATTCAGTGGATAGCTTCCACTATTTAAAACTATCCCTAAATGTGTCTGTACTTAAACTTTTATTTTTTTCAGATATTGTTTTGATTTTCTTTTTGCCTTACTTTTTGGAGAAAATATATATGAAAAATTCTAGCATTGAGATAAACAAATGAATGTCCAGAGTGCTCATCCTTGGGCTTCAGGGTCTATGAAATCAAGACTGTAGGTACCTACATGTATTCATGGTAACCAGATTCAAAGAAAATTCTCTGCCAAATTCTACACAAGTTCCCAGACACTAAAGGTTACAAAAGAGTCCTCACTGTCTCTGTGGCTCTTTCCAAATCAACTTGCTGTGATCCCAGATGAGGGGTGTTCATCCCAGGGTAGCTCTGCCCCCCTCCTCCTCTGGGAGCATTTACAAAGTTTGAGGCATTTGGGCTTTCACAACCAGGTTGTTAACAATACCTACTGGGGAGAGGCCAGGCATGCTACAAAATACCCTATATTGCAAAGCATAGCCACGACAGGGAACCATCCAGTCTGAAACGTCAAGTAGCATCAAGGCTGAGAATCCTTTCTTAAGGCAGTATCTACCAATTGAAAAGCAGTGCCTCCTGGGAAGGAAGTGATGTGATTGAAATTAGTTCTCAGATTTTGATGATCGGCTTGACTTCATCTACTCTGTCTCCTCACATCTTCATGTTGGCTACCTGTTTGTAGCATCCACAGAAGCCCAGCTAGAGAGCAGAGCCAGCTGGAGATGCTGGGCACTCTGTGGGAACTGGCAGACCCAGGGACAGGGAGACGGACCCTCCTTTCCTTCTGGGCTATGCATCTGGCAGCAGAGAGGGCTTCTTACCAGTGCTACACCTGATACCAACAGCAGCCACTGTTTGTTTATGGAGGAGCCTGACCCTGAATGCTCTCTTTGGGTCTTCATGACTTGGCTCCATAGCAGAAACCGTCTTCCATGTTGGGTCTTAGCATTATCTTTCCTATAGGTCAAGTATTGGCTTACTTACATCTGGATGCTTGATTTGTGAGCAGGCAAATTTAAATTTCTTCTTCTGTAGCATAGATTATCAAGGGGGACATTTCCTCACTTGGGTGATAAGTCCCTACAATAATTAGTGCTAATTGAGATCCAGGTAGGCAGCTTAAATAGAATGGCTGACAACTAAATCACTCCTAGCAGTGACCTAGGGAACTCATCTCACAGGTTCTCAGTTAGTCACTTGAATAAAGAGGAGGAAGGCAGAATTGAGGGACATTAGTTAGTCAACGTTAAGGAAGTGTTGCGGTTACTATCAATAATTAGCAAAATATTTATTTGGGCCGAGTGCCGCGAACCAAACACACATACACACAGATACACTTCTCTTAAGGGGATTCTGAGCTCTACCTAATTATAGTCAGCAACGAGATTATTCTTTGAATAATATATAGGTCTGTCTGGTAGCCTGGGGACAAGATAGCACATGTCATAGCCGTGCCCCTGGAGTGTCTTTGTATGTGGCCCTCACTTGACTTTTCTTCAGTTTCTCCATTATTAAAGTGACCCAACTTTTATTGTTTCCTTTTCCAGAAGTGGCCTTCTGTATCGCAGAAGACCTACATTTAGAGGCAAGACCAATATCAGAGAAAGCTGTAGTTTACACAGATATGATTTCGTTAGCTTTCTAGAGTTATATCCTGGCTTGGGGGGGAGGTAAGCAGGATGAGAGAGAGAAAGTCTTAAGGTGTATGCTGAAAAGACTGATTTTGCCATATAGACCCAGGGAACAGATGCCAATCAGAGTTTGTGGGACTTTGACAGTTTCTCCTTAGAGTACAGAATAACAAGTGGTGTATAGATTATATGTGGGGGAATTTTTGAAAATCTAGAAAATATGTAGAGATGCCAAACCTGTGCCAGTGGCAGGAATCTTCTTCAGAATTTCCTGTAAGGAGAGGGAAGAAACAATTATTTAGATTTGAGCACCAGCTTTGCCACTTACTAGCTGAGCAAAGTTTCTCCCTATGCTAGTAAGAAAGGAAAGAACAAGATGACATTAAGTTCACATTCCGAGCTGTTTCTATAAACTCCATTCTATGATTTTAGGAGCACACAATTCAGCTCCAAACAACTTTTCATGGCAAAAGGTTCTGTGGGGAACAGCAACATTTCTGTGACTTGTTTTGTTTGTTTTTCTTGTTTTGACAGGGTCTCCCTAGTCTCAGCCCACCTGGAGGTCACTATGTAGGCCAGACTGACCTCTGTTTCACAAAGATCTGCCTGCGTCTGCCTCCTGGGGTCTGGGATCTTGGCACGGGCACCAAGCCCGGCATCATTGCTCTGATTTGTAACTCTCAAGCTGCTCAGTCCTGAGCAAGATCTCAAGTTAACCTTATCCTGGGCAAAGTTATGGTGAGAATGAATTTACTACAACTTTGATCATCACCACAGACTTCTTCCTGAGCAAAACCAAACCAGTGATGTCAACCTCTTGGGAGAGCCCTGTTCTTGGAAAAGAGAGTTCTAGGTACCTAAGTTTGCTCTAAATATAAGCCTTGTGATTGAAAGAAATTCAAATACATAGTGGTGTACATATGTCTATGTCTAATTCCATGAATACCCCCACAAGACCTGGCTTCTTTACTTTGGTGTTTGCGTGGCTAATTAGAGCACAAAATGAAGACACTCTATGACAGAAATCAAAAGAGAACTGAGGGCTTCAGAATTTGGAATCCCAAAGGCTCCAACAGTGTCTCAGTGTCTGAGGGAGTCAAGGCACCGTAGGGGCTCTGACAAGGATATCTGATGATGATGATGATGGTAGTACTTGGGTAGTTTTAGGAGTTATAGGAAGCATGACTTTTATGGTTTGTGGTTGCATTGTAGGTTTATGCAGTAGCTGTGTTAGGACTACTACGTAAGACAGTGTATTCCACCTTACACTCTGAATCCTGTGTAGATTAGCCAGGGTGTGTGTGTGTGTGTGTGTGTGTGTGTGTGTGTGTGTGTGTGTGTGTGTGTGTGTGTGTGTGTGTATGTGTGTTACAACATTGGATACTTCACATAGAATGGAAAAGGCAAGTCTGTGGCCTTGTGAGGTACCCCTAGGTGAGATGTTAAATAGAAGCTCTTACAGTAGCACGTTTAGGAACAAATTGGGTTAAAGTGATTTGCATCTATAAATACAGCTACCTCTTTTCACCCTTCCCCTCTACCTCCACTACTACCATCCTAATCTCCTCCTCGTAACCACTCCCATGACCAACCCAGGACCTTGGAAACCATACAGAAGAGAAATTTTGTGGGAATTCTGAATATAGACGAGGCAGGGCAGCTACAGCACCAGGTAGAGTTGTACAGGGTTTTAAACCCATTCTTATATAACAGAAGGAAACAGAATTGATTTTGGGGAAGGATAATTTGATGATAAAGTCTAGATGATAATAGCTAGGGTACATGGGAACTGCCCCCCAAAACATCCAAGTAGAACAGCTTGGGGCGGACTTTTTTGCGCATACCATAATTCCTTGGAAAAGATTCAGAGTGTAAGGTGGGATACACTTACCTAGTAGTCCTAATCTGAAATGCAAACATTGCCAGCCTAAGTCCTATGACTTTTCCAGTTCGGAATCAAGGACAGGTACTTAGTTACATCATTCCCTCCCCTCGTTCTCGCTCAGAGCCTCGGTAATGATCTAAAACAGTTTGTTCTTAATATTCTTAATCTTATCTACTCCACTTTTATATATGCTCCCCAACCTTCCTCTGGCAGACATCTCAACTTCCAGCTTCCTTTTCGTGTACGATGTTCCAAGAGAGCTGGCCAACTTCTGAGCTGGACAGTAGCACAGAATCCTGACTCATTAGAAAACTATGTTGCTTTGGTCCCAGTGTTTGGTCCAGAAATGAGCACATGGCCCTTTGGAATCAATGCAGTGTCTTGAGACGTCACTGGAAGGTGTGAAAAGCCCCGCCCAGCTTGTCTTCCTAGCTTGTTTTATGCAGTCATCTGCTGATCACGAAAGAAGAGTCCAAGAGTAAAGACAGTGTGAAGGAGAGGAGAGGAAGATAATGGGAGGGGCACTGTATCTGATGTCATAAGCTTCCCTGAACACCCCACGGTAGAGAGGAGCACTGATTTTGTGGGCATGGTTCATATGCAGCTGCACAGAGCACCATTAACAGAAGGTCCTGTGCTTGGCTCAAGGTTTCTTTTTTATGGCTGCTGTGTTGGAAATCTTACATTTTCTCTTTGTACTTGTGTTTTTCAAGGGAAATCCTACAAAGCAACAGAGCCTGTGTGTGAAAAGAAGGGTACATGTAATATGCATGCTTTCTATTCCTTCCCACGCCTTTATAATGACCCAAGAGCACGGAACTCCAGTGGATCCCACAGAGTGTCCAGATTTAGAGGCCAAAGTGAATGAAAGGGAAACTTGTGTCTACAACTGAGTGAACATTGGCAGCCTTGAGTGACAGGCTTTCCTCTTGAGTCAGAACTTGCTTTGAATATATAGAAACAAATGCAATGACCTTCTGAGAAACACAATTAACTGAGAACTCTGTCAGGTCTTGTGTATTATTTCCCTGTGTTAGCCAACTGTTTTCACTAAAAATAATGGCATAGAAGAACTAGAAAGATTAACTCTTAGTTACCATTCCTTTTAGCCTTTCCTTATCAATTAATCTGGGATGGAGTGTCACTAGACTGGGCGTATATCAAGAGTGAGATCCAAAAGGTGAGGCGTGATTTGCAGGATTTCAGTTGTTTTGGTAAGAATGAGAACTGTCTATGTACATATGTGTGTATGAGATATGGACTGTGAGTTGTGGAATTCTGATGTGCAAGTTGCACGCTCCTATATTTGCATTTAAAATTGGCATTGCAGGGCCAGGTGCTGTATGTGTCTTAATCCCAGTACTTGGGAGGATCAGGAGGTCAAGGCCAGCCTAGCTACAGAGCAAGTTCAAAGCCAGCCTGGGCTATTTGATACCTGGTCTCAAAATAACAACAAACCTAAAAAACAAAGTAACTAACCAAAGAAACTCCCCTCTGAAAAACCTGTCATTGTGTAACGTGAAGATCAGTGGTAAAATTCATGCAGATAGTTTAATCAGGCAGAAAAAGAAAGAAATAGAAAGACAATAAAAACAAGAATCTAATGTCTCAAAAACCCAAACAGAAAAACTACTGTGTAAATCAAGGGAGGCCACAGAAGGAGAAAAGCCATTGGCTTTGCACTATCGGTGACACTTTTTCTCTGCATTTTTCTTTAGAGGAACTACATTTTTAATTTCACTAGGTTTTACAGATTATGTAACCATCTCTGTAAGACACTGTATTCATTCACCAGAGCTGTCACTACCACGTGGCCACACTCGCATGCACGCACACAAACACACTGTATGACTTAAATGACAGAAATCGATTTTTTCACAGTTCTCCATGTGGGAGTCCAAGATCAAGGTCCTGGTGGGGTGGGCTTCCTTTACTGCCCCTTTGCTTGGCTTGCAGATGGCTGCCCTCTTGTGCACGCCTCAAATACTTCTATCACCATGTATGTTTCTGTGACTCAAAGTTCCTTTTCTTCAGGGATAGCAATCAGAATGGATTTGGAACCCTTCAGAATCCTCTTACCTTACTTAGCATGGTTAAAGAGTGTGGGTGAGGGGTTACTGAGAGGGGCATGGGTGAGACATTATTCACAGGGGTGTGGGTGAGGGGTAACTTACAGGGGCACTGTGAGCCGAAAAGCTTCCTACAGGGTGGGTAGTGACTCATCCACACTACATCACTGGAGTCATTTGAACAACTTCCAGGCAGTTTGTGATTGTTTCCTTCTTATATCACCTCGGTGAAGAGCCTCATGAGTCTTACACCTTGATCTTGTGACCTGCCAGTGTTGAAGGCAAAGCTACACAAAACGAGCACCACAGTCTTGTGCTTAAAGCCATTTCAAGTCAAACACCAGTTTCATACCCATAAGAGCCATGAGCCTGGAGCGCTTCACTCTAATAACTGAGGCACCCACCATGTTAGGAGCAGCCTATACAGCGTGGGCACAAAGGATGATTCATGTGAGGATGGTGGAATGATCTGAGATTTTGTCCCACTACTTAGGATGATTTCTAATTTTAAACTTGCAACTTGTTTATTTCTGTGATATTTCCATTTAAAAATTGTGGGCTCTGGTGGACCACCAGTAACTGACACCGTGGAAAAACGAAACTGCCAGTAAGAGAAGAATGCACAGGGATTGGAGCAGCTATACAATTCAGTTGCTACCTTTACTTTTCAATGGGATGAACTCCTAAGTTCCACTTTTCCTTATAACCACTAACTCAGTAATGGACTATTGTTTTACTTCCCTAACTGAAGGTGACTGTAAAGTACTGTGACCGTGCTTTGAAGTACTTACTGTATTCTACAAATATGCTCCTACATCCACATCAAGTTGGCTTGGGGTTTTGGTCAATTATAAATTACATCTGATGGAGACTGTTTCCTAGTGCCATTTCTTAGGATCCACTCAGCATGCTGTCACTGATGAACAGAATATATTTAATGTTCTCAAGTAGACTGAAAACTAGTGTAAAGAACTCCCTAAGTTTGTCACAAGAATGGAACCAGATGCTTGTGAGAAATATATCTTCACACTTCATCTGTGAAACTCAGAAATAGTAGTACTAATGGAGAATCAGGTATCTGTATTTTCATTTTCACAGAGAATAAAACAAAGGCTCAAAGTCAAATTAAATCCACGTACCTTAGGAAATAAACAGTAGAACCCATAGCCTCTATGAGTAGATTTTTTTTTTTTTTTCTATTCTACTTTGCGGCACTTACCTCCATTTCTCATAGTACAGAAATGAAGGGGAGAGTTTTGGTCCCTGGATTGGTTCTCCTGTTTGATAAAAATCTCATCTCTTGGGTTTCCTTTGTGTATTTTTTAAACAAAGGCTCATTTGAATAAAATATGCACCAATATATCAACATGCCTGGCTGAATCCAGGCTAGCAAAGTCAAAGCTGTAGCGGAGTTCTCTCTCAGTTAACAACTTTTTAAAGACATAAGGAATGCAAATAAATGCATTTCTCATTCAGGAAAAAAGAAGTCACAAATGCTACCATCTGAACTAGATCTTGTAGATGTGACTTCAATTACAGTACATCTAAGGTAATCAATAATTACAGAAGGCAACTTCTCTAAGGCAATAATGGGCCTCAGAATCAGACTGGGATTGGAAATTTAGGATGCTGCTCCCTGTCCCTGGAGTTAATTCCACACGCAGGGCATAGCATTTCATCGCAAGAACTACCAGGGAGCAGAAATAACAGTATTTTACTTGCACAATTTTTCTAAGGAGGAATCACGTACTGGATGGATGGATATTTTTTATTTATTGAATGGTCTCAGCATTTCTCATTGGGAAGCAGCAGAACTAAGATCAATAGGAAGGCATAGGGCTGCAAGATGGGAATGAAAAATGAGATTAAAAGTAATGTTGTAAAAATGCAAAGGTACCTGCTTGAGAGACAGGCTACAAGGCCCAGGCTCTCCTGTGCTTTCTTCTTGCATGAAGCTACCAGTGTCGTGGCCTCTTTGACAAGACTTGTTCCTGGATAGATAGATGGATCAAGTGCTTGCCATGCAAGCATGAGGACCTGAGTTCACATTCCCAGCATCCAAATAAAAGTCATGTTTGTAATCTAGGGATGATGGGGCCGCGGCAGACACAGGTAGATCCTGGGGCCTCAGTTGGCCAGCTAGTGTTCCTGAAAAGGCAATTACCATGGTCTCTAGTGGCAAACCCTGTCTCAAAATCATAAAGTGGGGGCTAGAGAGAGGGCTCATCAGTTAAGAGTAGTTGTTTCTCCTGCAAAGGACCAGAATTCAGATCTCAGTACACACATAGGGCAGCTCACAACAACCTGAAACTCCAACCAGAGGATCCAATGCCCTTTTCTGGTCTCCTCAGGCACCCACACATGTACATACATGCACACGCTATAACTAGATACTAATAAAATCAATCTTAAAATTTGTAAGGTACAGGGCCACAGAGGAGGGCATGGACTGTTGACCTCTGGACTCTCCATGAACATGCATACTACACAAGCATGCTCCCTCCCTCATGCACATGCATGCATATACCATACATGTATGCCAGTGCACACACATAAGCATGCATGCACATATGTACACACACACACACAAAGAAAAAGACTTGTTCCAAAGTGGGGAGAGTAGGTTCAGTGAGATGACTCAGTGGGTTAGGGTGCTTGCCACACAAGCCTGATGAACTAGTTTGACCCCTGAAGCTCACATAAAGAGCCAGATGCAGCGGCATGCACCTGCAATCCCAGCAGCCCTATGGCCACATGGCTGTGGAGATAGGAGGATCGCATGGAAGCTGGAGGATGAACTAGCCTGGAGTACACATGGCTGAATCAGTAAAAAAGAACCCCATGTCACAGCCCTGGAAGGAGGCATCTGCTCCTGAAAGCTGTCCTCTCACCTCCACACACGGGGGTATACTTGTGCCAGCACACCCATGCACGCACGTGTGCACACACATACACTATGCACACACATAATAAATAATAATTAAATAAATAAAAAACAAATTGTGAAGACATATAAGGCACTGTGGAGACAGAGGAAGTGACAACAGGAACCTCCAAGAGAAATAGCTGTTAAACTCAGACTTGAGGTCGGTATTAGCACTCTAAGGACTGTGAGGACATGAGGCTGTCTGAGTCTTTATTTCCAATCCACTAATATATCCAGATGAGCGCTTCCTTTCAAATTCATCACCTTGACAAATAAGTGCTGCAGCACAGTAGCCATTGCTTAGGGGAGTTCAGGAAGTGACTGTATTCCTCAGGTTTTTTTTTTTTTTTTTTTTTTTTTTTTTTTTTTTTTTGGCAGGGTCTTCCTATAGCCCCATCTGGCCTGGAACTTGGTACGCTATGTAGAACAGGTGACTTGGATCTCACAGAGATCCCCCTGCTTCTGCCTCCTTAGTGCTGGGATTAAAAGTGTGAGCCACCATGCCTGACTTTTATTCTTTTAATAAATTCAGAACTAATGAATATTTGTCTGTTGAGTTTTGAAAACTGTCAGAAGCCATCAAGTGTTCATTTTAGCGGGTAATGCCACAATTTAAAAGACACTTCCCTTGAGCAAGTTCCCAGAGGCCTGAAAGCCTCGGTTTCCCTATGATCGTGCACCTCCCCTCTGGCTCTTACAATCTTTCTACACTTCTTCTGCAATGGTCCCCGAATCACAGGTGGGTGGCGTTTAATACAGGAGTCTTACCCAGGGACATGCACTCTGCAGTCTCTTAGTCTCTATACCTTGGCCAGTGTGCATCACATTCTGTTGCATGAGGAAGCTTTGCTGGTGAGAGTTGAGGGATGTATTAGTATTTTCTCCACCCCCTGTTGTGCTACGTTCCATGAGCCTTAGGTGTAGAGTTCCCACGGTAGATGTGTCACTTAGGGCTGGGTATCTTTCAGACAATTATTCTCTGTGTGTGTGACCAGTTGTGGAACTCTGTAATAACCTCCATCTGTTGAAAAAAGAATCTTCTTTGATGAGTGGTGTATGGCATACTTGTCTGTAAATATAAGGATCTATATGTAGCATAATGTAAGAAATTTCATTTGTGTAGACATAGGACAGAGATAGGTTTTTTTCTAGGATCCATGACCTCTCTAGCCATGTGTATTTGACTATGTTTACAGTGCCACCCATGAGTTCCCTCCCATTGAGAGGATTTTAAGTCCTGTTTCAAGATAGGATTTTAAGAGCTGTTGATTACCCCCAAGATAAAAGTGCCACTACTGCACCACTAATCTTAGCTGAGGAACTATTTTGGCAACTGATTACTGCTGGGTGAGGGAGAGTTGATCCTCTTTGCAGGAGAGAGTCTAGATAGGCTGACTAGATGACAGTAGATGAACATCTGGGTACAAATGTTTGACCAAATAGTCCTTAACATATATGAGAGAATGAATGAAATCTAGTGGGAGTGTGGATGGGGGAGGGGTCTAAATATGATTAAGATCTATTGCATGAAATGCACAAAACTCAATAAAATATGTAAAAGGAAGCTTGCCTTTTCCCTCTCTTCTCCCTTCTCTCCTCTCTCTCTCTGTCTCTCTCTCTCTCTCTCTCTCTCTCTCTCATTAATGCTACAGTCTAAACTAAGGTGTTTATGGATGTGACTTCAATTATAGTATATACAAGGTAATAATTATAGAAGCCATGAGGCTGGAGAGATGGCTCAGTGGCTGACAGCACTGGCTGCTCTTGCAGAGAATGGGGGTTTGGTTCCCAGCACCCACATAGCACATGGTGGCTAGCAACTGTCTGTTAGGTCCAGTTGCAGGGGATCTGATGCCCTCTTCTGGTCTCTGCCAGCACTGCACTTGAGTGCAGTTACATACATGCAGGCAAACACTCATACACATAAAATAAAAATAATTACAGAAGGGAACCATGTCTAAGACACAAGCCAGAGTTACAGAGGCCCAACTGTCTGCCTTCTTTTATGTTTCTCCTTCTCCCTTTCTCCGTCTTTTCCTTCTTTTCTTCTCTTCTTATACAATTAGTAATCAAAATTGGAGACCCAGATAGAAATTAATGCAACTGCTGTATTTTATTTCATTTTTTTGAGACAGGGTCTCCCTATAGCCCCAAGCTGGCATGGAACTCACTATGTAGACCAGGCTGGCCTCCATCTCACAGAGATCCATCTGCTTCTGCCTCCCACGTGCTGTGATTAAAGGTGCATGGGCTACCACATCTGGTGCAATTGATAAGATGTGATTTATAAATGTGATAGATACTTGAGGCTTAAGAAGGTTGGAACAATGGCACCACTGAAAATACAGCCTCCTAAAGTTGGGAAGGGGCAAGCACCAGAGAGAGGAAATTGTATACCGGTTACAGTATTGTCACAGATCTTGGTTGTGTGAAAAATGTAACTATTTAATACAGTTTGACTAAACACATGTTAAGGCACTCTTATTCCATACCTTTGAACAAACAGCACAGTCCAAGTCAATCCCGAGTCTTCTCTAGTTCTACTCTAAACTCAGTCGGGTCATATTTTTTCTTTTCTCCAGGGCTAGTGTATAGCTTGAGCTCTTCACCGTTTCACGGGAACAGAGGAGCCAAAGTGGCTGTCAGGTCCTGGGCTTTACCTGTTCCGCTATGGTCTCTGAGATTTGCAAGTCTTCCTTTGGGTCCTCTGTGTTGTCACCCCCGCCCCCCAGGCAGGACATCTGTTATCTCTCTTCCTCGCTCTTACTGTGTTCTCATTCTCCCTTCCCCTGCTCTCTCAGAGCTACGTTCTATGCCATGAGAACATGGAAAAGAAGGGAGGGTACATGTGTTCCCCATGCTTACGGAAGGGCAAAATCTTGGGCTTTCAGTCCTTGTCGCCTCATGTAGCCACTTGATTCCACTGCTCTCTTGCTTCAGTGGTTGGGAAGAAAAGCCCCAACCTCTAAGTAAGTGTAGACTTGTTATACAACAGGCTCTCAAGGAGCATGTTGATTGGCAGGTGCTGTTTCCCAGAGTTCCAGAAAAGAACTTGAATGTATGTTTTGTCTTCTTTGGAATTCTTCCATTCATGCAAGGATTTTCTTCTCTCTTCTTGAAATGGCTAATGGGAGTGGGTGGAGCAGGATGTGGATCTATGTAACTCTGCAGGAATAATTCCAGGCCTCTGAGGATTTCCCAGGTGATGCAGTCACTAGAGGAGGCTGCCCAACAGACCCGCCTTGTTTAGTCAAATTGTCCTCATCACACAGGTGTCAGAGGAGACCTGCTGTGTGATTCCTTTCTAGACTACGTATGACCCAAAGCATCTTTTCTGTCTTCCTCACTTTGTATTCCTAGATATTTTATTTGGCTGGTTGGGTAGCAGTCAATATATATCTTTGAGTTAGTTCCTGTGATTAGGACACATTGAACTGGGGCAGAAAAGTTTGATGTTTATGAATATTATTGGTCTTTTCTAGATTTTGACAGTTAAGTTTTCTCAGAAGAATGGAACTAATCTCTTAGCACCAGCTGAGTCTTCGTAAACATGGAGACGGTAGGATTGCAGTGCCCAAGTAAACATCTAATACAGTCCAAAAGTTATGGAGGAGATCTGGTTTAAAAATGGCACATACAGCTTTTCAGATAGTTTCCTTAAAACTTTTTTTCACATATTTAAGATACCATGAGGATGCTTTGGGACAACTGAAGAGGTAATCAAGCCAGTAATCATATGGAAATTTTTGGTTATATAACTAACAACCCATTTCTCACAGTTCAGATTCCTCAGTGACAACAAATGACTTTGAAAGGAAGTATGTTCCTCACCAGCCAGGGCAGGGAAGTCTCCAGTGCAGTCTGTAAAGTGAAGATTAGAACAGCTGGGAAATCTTTAATGGATGATCGCCTCTCTTCTTCATGGGTTTATGAGAACAGCTGCACCAAACCCACAAAACTCAAGTGTCCTGTGTTTTGATGAGATCATCCCTGCCCCCTCCCTCCCCGCTTCCTTCCCTCCTTTTCTTTCTTTCTTTCTTTCTTTCTTTCTTTCTTTCTTTCTTTCTTTCTTTCTTTCTTTCTTTCTTTCTCTCTCTCTTTCTTTCTCTTTCTTTCTTTCTCTCTCTCTTTCTCTCTCTCTATTTCTATCTTTCTCTTTTTCTCTCTCTCCCTCCATCCCTCCATCCCTCCCTCCCTCTTCCTTCCTTCCTCTTCTGTTTTCCCTGTTACATTTCTAACCAACATGCTTTCAACTCTATTAACTAGATTTATGTAGAAATGATGTAATTTTTTTTTCAATTGGCAATGGAGGAAGTGAGAATATTGCTTATTCCTAGTTGTTCAAACCTGATTTTTATCCCTTTCAGCTAGTTCAACACATAGAAGATATTTCTCTCTCTCTCGTTCCTTTTTTATTATTTGAGAATTTCATACATGCATATAATGTGTTTTGATCAAGCCCATCCCCATTCCATCCCTTCCAATTTCTTCCCTTTTCCCCCACCATTATTCTCTCCCAATTTAATGTATTCATTTAAAAATATTTTATTAATTATTTTTATTTTATGTATATGATTGTACTGCCTACATGTACGAAAGTGCAACCATGTTGTGCAGTGCCCATAGAGGTCAGAAGGGGGCATCAGATCCCCCTAGAACTGGAGTTTTGCATGGTTGTTAGCTGCTATGTGGGTGCTGGGAACTGAACCCGGGTCCTCTGCAAGAGCAGTCAGTGCTCTTAACCACTGAGCCATCTTTCTAGTCCCATGTGTTCTTTTTTAAAACCCACTAAGGCCATTTAGTGCTCCCAGTATGTGCCTGTGTGTGGGGCCATTTACAGGAGCACGGGTACACTCTCAGGAAACTGTATCCCTGAAGAAAACCGACTCATCTTCTCCCAGCATCCAGTAGCTCTTCAGCTAAGGGTGGGACTTTGCGGCTACCTCCCCTATCCGTGCTGGGATTTGTCTGGCTTGATCCTGTGCAGGCCTTTTGTGTACTGTCACAATCCCTGTGAGTTCATATATACACCTGGCCTGTTGTGTCCAGAAAACACTGCTTTAGTCGGCTCCTGCCTCTGGCTTTTGCATTCTTTCTGCCTCATCTTCCAGGATGATCCCTGAGACTTGAGAGGAGGGAATGGGATGTAGATGTTTCATTTAGGGCTGAGCATGCCACAGTCTCTTATTCTCTGCATCTTGGCCAGTGATGGATCTTTGTGTTAATCACCATCCACTGCAAAAAAAGCTTTTCTAATGAGGATTGAAAGATGCATTAATTTATGGGTAAGATGCCAAGTCCTTAGGAGTCACTTTGTTCATTTATCAGATCAATAGTAGTATGTTCTTCCCTAGGGCCTGTGACCTACCTACTGTGCATTTTTAGTCCTGTTAGTGGTGCTGGGCCTGAGTTCTGTTTTGTGGAGCAGGTGTTAAACATTATTAAAAATTGTTAGTTACTCCTGTAACGTTTGGGTCACTATTGCACCAGTAGGCATGTTTTACATATATTTTGGTATCTTCTTTCCTGTGATTTCGTTTTGACAAATGTTAGATATTAAAACTGGATTATTGAGAAGCATCTCTTAAGAATTGGATATGTTTCTAGCGTAGTGATACAATTTATAGCATGTTAAAATCGTTTGTATTGGTTTGGGCAATGGCTCAGTAGTAAAGTGCTTGCCACACAAGATGAGGACCTGAGGTTGATGTCAGGTTCCTTCCTCAGTTTCTCTCCACTTACTCTTTGAGTTAGAGTCTCTCACTGAACCTGGAGCCCACTGATTGATGACACTGGCTTGTCAGAAAAGCCCCTGAGATCTTCCTAGCTCTGTCTCCTCCACACTAGAAGTACATGGGTGTGCCTTCATGCCTGGTTGTTTACATGGGTTTCTGGGGAACCAAATTCAGCTCCTTATTCTAGCACAGCAAGTGCCTTACCATATCCCTAGCCTTTGTGTCCCTTTTGAGTGAGTTTGGCATCTTACATGTTCTGGGTAGCACTTTTTTCAAAGCTGGACTCACAGGAGGTACTGTATTGGCTGATTAGTGACTGCTTCTCTGCCATCCAAGCAAGATATAGGGAAAAACCATTAGAAAACACAGCAAATGAGCAGATCTCGGTTTACTTTTTATTAAGATGGTTATGTAGAACACCAGATGAACTTAACAACTGTTGTTCATTAAAGAGGAACATAAGTTAACCCTATGAAGGATCATGCTGTTTTAAAAAAGGACTCATGCAAACATTTAATGGGCAATCAAGAACTTATTTGTTTTGTTTCATTTCGTCTTCTATGGTGATTATCTGTGGGATGCTTAACTCCATCCATAATCCAATTATGAGTAGGAAGGAAGAAAACCTGTTAATCGTGTGTCTGGAGAAAATCCAAACAAGCATGGAGTGAAGGGTTACTACAGTGAATCAACAGGGACTTCTTGTTCTGACAAACAGGAATTTCTGTGTCTTTATCTCTTCTAGCTTGAAAATTGGATGCATTTTGGGCCTGATACCAAGGTGATTGTTACCATCAACTCAAACTGTTGTTGGGACTGAAATAAACAAGAAAGACAGATGCTTTTGCTGAAATGATAGTAAGAAAAAATTAGTTGATACATATCCACAAATTTCTTGGTAACAGGGAAGATATCCAGTAGACATGACTGAGGAGCAATGAAAGTAGCAGGGGATTAGTTTGTATTGACGAGCTCCATGTCTAGGGCTCTTTGTTGAATGTGTTAGTATGTCTTCCAATGACCAAGCACTGTGAAGAATATATTACTCCTGTTTTGAAGCTGTGGAGATTACATTTCTGCGATGATAAATAACGCATCAAAGGCTGTCCAGCTACTACCAGCTGGAGACTTAGTTCAAATCCAGTCTTGTCTGACTCTTAAGCTGAGATACTTTCTCACCTCCCAGCACTTTCAAAGAGTCTGTGAGAGACAGCAGTGCAGCTCGTTCGAATTTAGAAGACTGAATTCTTTTTAGTAACACGCAATGCACATAACATCGCTTCTCAGAAGTCCTTTAGAAATCAAAGGAAATACAATGTGCTAAATCCTCAATTTGACTATTGATGCTTTTCTTCTTTCCTAACAAGTCTTCGGGAAATACATGTTCTACTGGGCAAGGCTGAAGTCCTCATTTTAGCAGGCACATTGATGTTTATCTCTGGACAGACCAGATCAACTCTCTGAATCTAGATTTCCTCATTTGTAACATAAAATGTGGCTACTGATGCTTAATGACTCTGATTCATTTCTGCATGAATCATGAATAAAAAAGGCTTATTTTGCTTTGTGTAGATAACTAACAGCACATAGCATATGACTTGGTTTCCTACAGATACCTCAAACTTATTATGTACAAATGCTGTCTTGTATTTCCTACGTTTCATCCTCCTGTATTTATTGACCTAGTTAAGTGACATTGTCACCAAGTTTCTTTTCTTCTTTAAAACAAGGTTTACTTATTTTTATTTTATGTGAAGAGTGGATGCCCGAATGTAGGTATGTGTATCACATGTGTGCTGTGCCTGTGAATACCAGAAGAGAGCATCAAATCCCCTGGAACTGGAGTTATGGATAGTTGTAAGCTATCATGTGAGTGCTGGGAACTGAACCTGGGTATTCTTCAAGAGCAAAATGTCCTCTTCACTACTGAGTCATCTCTCTAGCCCCAAGTTACTGAACTTCTTAAGTTAAAATCATAGTGATATTCTTTGGCTTCTTCTCCTGTGTCACCAACACACCTGAGAAATATAGCTTTATGATTAATTATGCATGGCTTTAGTGTTAAGAGTGTATGAATCCTGGTTCTCCTGGGTAATTTGTTTGATTTTTCTATGTTTCAGTTTTCAGATATATAATATGAGGCTGATAATAATTCCAAGGTCATAGACTTATTGTAATAGTTCTATGAGATAATTGAATGCATGTGACAACCAACAAATGGTTTCTTCAAGTTATCCCATCCTTGTGTCTCTTAGTTATGTGTCTCTCTTGATTCTGGGCTTGGTACTTCCACCTTAACCAAGGGCCTCATCTTCTCTGATTCACATTGCAATGTTACCTCACTAGGCTCTCTAACCGCTATCTAGTTTCTGTCAGATTTTCCTTTACATTTTTTATCTTTTTGGTTGTGAGCCTGAGCCTTTAACAGATATGCCAGCTCTCTAGCCCCTAGTTATCTTTTGAAAACACATGTGTCCATACTACTTTGGCCTGGAGTCTTGTGATCTGGTGGTACCAAATGAGCTTCCATTCCCACAATAAGCTGTGGCATTTGGTTCCCACTTGGGTGTTTTGTCTACGCTGCTTCCTAAGTTACCTGGAATGCTTTTGCCCCTGCCCTTGTTCATCTAGCACAGTGATGGTGTGAAAGATTTTGGCTCCTCTGGGTCATGCGGGTTGAAGAATTGTCTTGGGTCATACATTATTCTTGCAGATGTTTGTTCACCTTTAAACTTAGCATTTTTGGTCCCAGATGAAATTTTAGAATCTTGTTATTTTTTCAGAAAGAGTTGGAGCTTATTGTGTTCCCTTTAAGTCTAGATAGATCTCTATGGCTGTTTCAAATAGAGCACAGGATAGGGACGCTGTGTTGCCTTGAGTTAGGGCATAAGCAGAAAAAGGTTTCTACCTATTGCCTTTCTTTCTTGTTTACTTATGGATACCAGTCACTATGCTCCGATGAAGCTTGAAATAACACCTGTAGATAGACAAGACGAAGAGTCTCACAGGCCGCTCCTAGCTGATAGCCAGTGTCAACTGCCAACTGAGATTCTGTAACCTATCATCTATCATTGACCTCTATATCATCTATCTATCTATCTATCTATCTATCTATCTATCTATCTATCTATCTATCTATCTATCTATCTATCATCTATCATCATCATCATCATCTATATATCTATTTTCATACCTGTCTATCACATTTCTAACTATGTATCTTTACCATCATCTCTGCCTCCATGAACCACGTATTCTCTATAACCTTAAGATCATATGCAGAAAGTAAAGATACTGTAGTGAAAACGCCATCTCAGATTGGGATCTCAGACCTTGGGACACTATCCCCTTAGTGGGGTACGATTTAGCATGAATTAGAAGAGGGATCTGGAGGAGAGAATCCCTTTGCATTTTTCCACCTGCTTTTCTAACCCTTGATCTTCTTGGCCAGTTACACAACAGGCTTGTTTGTACTTCTAAACCTTACCTCGGTGCTGCACACTGCAATGTGAGCCAGCTGTCTGGTGACTGTGGCTTCAAGAATAATGATGAAGTTTCTTGCACTTGTCGTTGTGGGAAGCAGACTGTTGTCAAAGTGTTATTATTAATGAGAATTACTGCTGGACAGCTTGAGCTGGAGGATAATTTATTCCCTGTGAACTTCTAATTGCAGCAAAACCATTCGTTCACTGCCACACGTGTCCATCCCACTTCCTCCTGCCTCTCAGCCACACTCAGCTGCAGTGAAATCAGGCAGTACCCGGCTGCACGAGCAAGAGAAGTCTGTGTTTCTGGATATGCAGTAGAACCGGGTCAGAAAGATTTAATCTGTGTAAGCAAACTTGGGAATTGGACAAAAGCCATCTGGTATGCTCAGAGGACCACTATCAATTCATACCAACCAAGGAACCTACTAGCTGTAAAGCATGGTGTCCATACTGTAATTCCTACTTCCGAAGGGCAATTCCTGTTCATGTTTGAAGCTTGCCCAGTCCCAGCTGGCATTGCTGATGGAAAGTTTCTTCCCTTATGTTAGATTCAGCATGTGCTTCCGAGTCTTTCCTCATTTTACTACAATAGATCCTGTTGGGGAAATGGAAAGCACCCAGGATGACTGTTTCCTTTGGAATATTTGGATGGTAAGAAGTGTCCCATTAGTTTAGCCATTTCTCTTAACTCCCATGGATTCATTTTTCTCCAGCTTTTATCTGTGATACAATCATAGACTTGTTGCCTTTTTTTTCACATAAGTGTCATTAAATGTATTCCCGACTTGCTGCTACCATGGTAATAGACACTTGTCATAGGCTATGGGCTCATTGCTGTGTTTATATAAGGTCTGGTCACGTGACTTCCCAGGCTTAAGGGACAACCCGATTTCTAGCCAGGAGGTGGAATTCAGAGTCAGGAGGTGGATTCAAACCCTCATGTGATAGATGATAGATGAGGGTTTGTGGAGATGGTGCTGCGGAGATGGCTTGGTGGCTGAGAGTGCATACTGCTTTTGCATGGGATCTGTGTTTGGGTTCCAGCACTCAGACTGGGTGACTCACAACTGCTCATAACAGTTCCAGGGGGACCTAATATCTCCTGCCTCCAAGGGCACCTGTACTCACATGCACACAACTCACAATTACAAATAATAAAAATTAAAAATCTTTATAAAATAAAAGTAAGAGATGAGGGTTTGGACATTATCCTTCTTTAATAGCAAAGTGTCCCAGGGTGGTGGGGAGGGGGTGCAAGGGTAGAGAAACTATCCTGATTAGGAACCAGCATTCACTCTACTGCCACAGTGCAACACATTCATGAGAGAGAGAGAGAGAGAGAGAGAGAGAGAGAGAGAGTCATCAAAATCCCTGATTATCTTTGATAACTTTATACTCAATAGAGACCAGGGCTTGGGAGATTCAAGGCAATGTATGTCTGTACAGACGTTAAGAGAACAGAGTCTAGTTGGTTTTTGGGTCCCATTATGATCTAACTGTAAATGTTCTATGAGGAACAGGTAGATGGTTTACACTGTGATTTGTGGAACACTAGAAAAATAGCTACATCTAATTTTCAAATAAATAAATGTACCTATCCAGGGACACAATGTCTGAAATTCTGCCCTTGGAGCCAGGTCTTTGGGAGAAAGCAGAAGGTGGTCACTGTGAAAGAGAAGCAATGCCTCCTTCGGTCGTCTGGAGAACCTCTGTCATGTCAGTCTAGCTGTTGCTGAGGAGTAGGCCATTGTCTTGCGATCTGAGGCAAAAGGGGATGAAATTCATTGGGCTAAGACATTGTCTTGTTTGGAATTGAGGGATGAGGAATCGGATGTATTTCTGGCAGGGAGACAGGCAGAGAGAAGAGACTCTAGGTAGACCAATATACCTTTCACTTTAACATTTAAGATGGCCAATTTCCTGATTTCCGCCCCCAACCCCCACACAAGACAAAGTCTTAATGGATTTCTCTCCCTAACTCCCCTGCCAGAGGGAACTGCTCCCAGGACTTTCAGATCTCTCACCAGAAGATTTCCTGTGGTAAGAACCAATCAGCTCCCCTGTCTCTGTCCATGTTATCCAATCCTCTGTGATGCTACAAGCCAACTGAGTTTGAGGGACAAAGGGAATACACTCCATGGCCACACATAAAACTCCAACCTGAACACCACCAGCTCTGGGTCGCCTTCCCACCTGGAGTCTGCCTCCCTGGGTGTTTTGCTACATGTACATGTGCTTTCACTTTTGATAGAATCTTGTTGAGTGCTGAGACCTTGTTTTTCCTGCAATTTCATTGTTTGAATGGGTAGAGAAAAAGAATCTGCTTTTACCACCCTAGAGGACATCAGAATGCCCCTAAAAGCCCATGGTAGTCTATCGCTGTATTGAAAGGCAGCTGTGTAGGTAGGGAGGACCAGATTTTGCAGTCAGAGGCCCGGGTTCACATTTGGACTCTGTCCTGCTTGTATCATCTCAGGAACACCTCCTCTGTGTTCTGTGAGTCTTCTCTGGACGACAAAGCAAACAGCTGTGCTTCTCTTAGTTTGATTGTGATCGTTAAATGAACCAATATGCCGAAAACCAGAACAGTGTCTTTTATTTAGTAAGAAGTGCAGAAATCTTCACAATACAATTATTGTTCACTGGGAACAATAATTTTGGTTTTTTTTTGTTTTGTTTTTTTTTTTTTTTTTTTTTTTTTTTTTGTTTTTTTTTTTTTACAAATTGCTCTTTTCTGAGGCAGTTTGGAGTCAAAGGTACTACATCCGGCTTGCTTTTACGGCAGAACTGAAAGGAACATGAGATTCCCCCCCCGACTGTGGTCGGTGTGGTGGATCTTTCAATGGGGTGTACCTGACTCCCTGTAGTCTACAAGAGAACAGCATGAGGCTGCAAAGAGAGAGCCTAGCCAGGGAGAAAGAAGCTTGGCTTGCTTTTCTGTTAGCCATTTTGTCAGACTCTCTAGTCCTGGCATGGTTTTCCCTCTTTCTTTTTCTTTCATTGTTTCATCCACGTGGCAGTGATCCATACATCGGTGACTTTAAGAACGTTGTTTGTTAAAGCAGATGTCAGTATGGAGACCAATAACCTTCAAGCTTTCTTCTGTGCTGCCTGTTATCTCTGTAACTCTTTAAGATGTATTTTATTTAGTGTGTATGTATATGTGTGTATGGGGTGTACATGTTGTGTGTGTGTGTGTTTAGGCAGGTATATTACATGCATGTGGTTGCCAGAGGTCAATGTCAGATGACTTCTTTGATCATTAATCACCTTAATTTTTTTTGAGACTGTCTTTTAGTGAAACTGGAACTCACTGATGGAGCTAGGCTGTCTGCCCAGTGATCTCCAGGGATCTGCCTGTCTCTGCCTCCTGTGCCACCGTACCTGGCTTTTACATGGATATTAGGGATGTGAACTCAGGTCCTCATGCTTATGTGACAAGCACTTTACTTTCTAAGCCATCTCCCCAGCCCCTGTAACTCTCGATAAATCATTTCATGTCTCGCTGGTGCAATTTCTAATTTATACAATGGGCTTTCCTCCCTGATTGCTTGGGCTAATCAGATGTGTGACAGCAACTTGTAAACTGTAAAAGGTGGCATAGATAATGTGTTGTTATTAGTGATTCCTTTATTTCCCTTGCTCTCTACAAATAGACCTGCACTATCCTGCCCTGTGCTGTTGCCATTTCTGTGCTGATTTTATTTGAGGGCTTTACTCACAAGCCTGACACTGGTTTGTATATGTTGGCATCTCTTGCAGTGGAGATGGTAAATTGCTGGGCAGATCACTACAGACTGTTTTCATAGAACAAGAGATTCTGGCAGTTTTCAGTAGGGGTTCAATTTGCTAACCATACAGTAACAGGAACTTTAGGATCATAAGCTGTTATTTGCTGATTCTGAGTATTAGTTACTTTTCTGTTGCTATGATAAAACACCAGGATGAAGTCAATTTATAGAAGAGTTTATTTAAGAGTCCACAATGGTGGGGGAGGCATGACAAATGTGGCCAGAGCAGAAAGCCAAGGATCACATCTTCAAGCAGGCACAGGAAGTAGAGAAAGACTGGAAATCTGGCAAGGCTTCCATGTACACACTTCCTCCAGCATGGCCACACCCCCTAAAGGTTCCGTGACCCTCCCGAAACAGTACCACAAACTGGGGACCAAGTGTCCAAACACTAGGAGCCTATGGGCAACATTCTCTTTCAAACCATCACATCCTGTTACGCTGATGGTTAATAAAAAAACTTTGAAAGATTATTATTTGGGGCTTGAGAGACAGCCTAGCAGTTAAGAGTTAAGAGTACTGACTGTTCTTGAGAGGACCCAGTTTTAGTTCCCAGCACCCACATGGCAGCTGACAATGATCTTGTCACTCTAGCTCCAGGGGACCAAATGCCCTCTTCTGATCTCTGCGAGCATTGCACTCGCTGGCTCACTAACATATGTGCAGGCGAAACTCATACAAATAAAAATAAATACAAATAGGTAAATGAATAAATAAATTTGAAAAGTCACTGTGATGGAAGCATTTTCACTAGTAAATCCATGCAATAAGACCATGTTTTTGTAATTTTGTGAACTGGTTCAACTTGGCTGCACCGAAGTATAACAAGAGAGAAAGAGAGAGGGAAGGTGTCTCTGTCACTTGTGGACAGAACTAGATGGGGTCAGACCTGTGCTCTGTGGGTCATAGAGAACATTCTGAAATTCTGCGCCTTTCAAGTCTCAGTCATCAACAGAAATCGAGCTCAGAGAGTGCATCTTATTGAAGACTGGATTTTCCCAGCCTTTCAGCAGCCCTGCAAACAGAACTGAGTGGCTGGGAGAGACCCTTGGCACCAAGTAGCTGGAGTTAACAGAACGCGGCGGGGACACAGAATTTCACCTCCACCGAACATATTACCGGAGAAATACAGTACGGAACGCAGCAGGCTTCTGCAAACAACGCATCCCTTTAAGTTAATTGGTGTTATATAGAAGCCGAAACGCTCCGCTTATTTACAAAGCTCCAGATTTATGTAAAGCAAAACCAATTACACTTAATGCCTAAACTATTCCAGGTGCTCAGCGATAATGTCGCCAGGCACTAGAGAAGAAACTGCACAGTGAATGCACCCTGTTCCAAATGGAAGCGTGTGTAGTTACTGCAATTTAGCTAATCACAAGTGTCAACGCCAACGTGAGAATTCTAAGCTCTCCTGGTGCTTGCTTTGGGTCAATTTTATAATTCTGTAGATCTTTCATTGCAAGGGATGAGTGAAAGAGTAATGAGCACCTTTTTTCTATTACAATGTGGAAATTAAGGAGATGAAGGCAAATTTGGGAAAGGGCCAGAATATAGCAGATTCTTTTTCTAACATGGAGAGAGACGGGCAGAGCTTTCCATTTATACCAAGATGAGGTGTTTGGCGCTTTCTTGATCTTCCGGGTGTTCATTATGAGACTGATGCACGGACTACACGCTGTGCTAACGAGGCTCCTTTGGGGTGTTCATTAAACCCAAAATTGCAAGCTTGGCATTTAACCTTTTGCAGCAAGGAAAGTTTGTAGGGAGCAGCAGGGTCTGCCCTACTGTTTTGCCAGGGACTTAGGAGAAACAAAGGCTTTGAAAAAGTTGTGGGAAAGAATTTCTACCCTTAAGAGCTAATCTTCTTACTTGTCCTCCAAATACACAGCAAACAAATAGTTGGAATAAGACAAGCACCTGGTGCTTTACAGCTGTTCTTTTGCAATTAAAAATGCATATCGTAACCTAATCAAGTTGAATAAATCTTTTATTCTACAGCTCTGAAACATTTTATAGATTCACAGGAGAGATACTTAATTGCAGAACCTCTTGCAATGAACAGATAAACACACCTACCTAATCCAGCGTGAATAGTCTTGGAGAGCATGGGCTTTCAGACTTCAGGGAGGGGAATGATAGCAGTGTGCCAGGGAAACCTTCAATGTCTGGGTACCAACATGGAAGAATAGGGTTTAGGTTCACCAAGATGGGCCATGCAGGGGTAGGAAAGATTCACCTAAAACCGGCTGTGTGGAGCCAAACCTTGACAGACAGTACAACAAAGGCAAAAGACATTAATTTTATTCAATTAAAAAAAAATGAAGGCTGGTATGGTAGTACAAGTCTGTAATCCCAGTGCTCTGGAGATGGAAGCAACAGAGTGTGGTCAAGAGTTCAAGGTCATCCTCAGCTACATAGTGAGTTTGAGGCCAGCCTGGGCTATATGAGACCCTGTCCCAAACCAAATCAAACCATCTTTATTTTAGTAGCATTCCTTTTGAATTCAGAGAAAATTTCTTTAATCAAGACATATTTTAGTGGAATATCAGGATTGAATATAGCAAAATCATATATATGTTTATTGTATACTCAGAAATATATACTCTATGGTCACAATAACTATGATGCAATAAAGTCTTAATTAATGTACAGAAAGAATACCAAAATACGGTTTCTTAGCTTCTAATGACTCATTCAAGTTTTAAATAAAACGTTTTTGTTGCTTTTAATAGATGACCTGATGTAAAAGGTTATAAAATGTGACTGGAATATATAAAATTGTCATTTTTTAGTCATGGAGTAACCACTTAAGACTTTGAAATCATTTTATTAATTTAAGAGCATGATACATCAATACAAAAGCATGATAGTTTATTAGAAGGGCCTTAATTGGTCATTATAAAAAAAGTGCACAGATAATATTTAGTCACTTCCTTTTATGTTGATTCTCATTAAAATATATAAACTATTCAGCTGAAGAAGAAAATAATGAATAAGGGTTCTTATAAGACAGGCACAAATACAGTTTCAGAGGGCTGTCTCCCGAAGATCAATACTTGAAGACATGTCCTGTATACTGCCATAAAATTTCAGAGACTTTTCACAGAGGAGAAGTGTTTCTTCACAATTGCTTCCACGGATGCTCTGGGCATTAAAATGATTTAGATTACAATATCTGAAAAAGACAGAAGCTTTCCTTAGGAGCAGATGTAGATGAGAATAAATCACTGGCCTTCCTCCTGAGCTTGTCTACCTTTATGATGGGCTCATAGATGCTGGTACAACAGTGGTCATTATTTAAGAGGGCTCACCAGGACAGTCTTTATACAAGGACAAAAGAGTTTTATTTAGTACACAGTAGGGGTCTCCTAAGAGCCTTTAGATAGCATTCTCTTATTACTGAGACAAGGTCTTAAGGCACTCTATATAGCCCAAGCTATCCTGAGACTCATGCAGTCCAGGCTGACTTTGAACTGGAGGCAATCCTCCTGCTTTGGCTTCTCAAATGCTGGATCTTGTAAAAGAGCAAGACGGTACTCTTTTACAACCTTCTGTGAGTCTCTTCCATGCTGTCAGTGACAGACCCTGAAATTATATTGGCAATGGATTTCATGGCTGCCTGAACTCAAAGGACTTATCACATGTACTATAACTTTGTACTAAATTGCACTGTAAATTTGGTGCCGAGACCATTGTCAACGAAAGTGTTCATGGCCACATTTCTAGAAATGTTCACCCTCCACCCCTAACACCAGAGAAAAGAACCTTGCCTGTGCCTTTCCAGATACCATACTATTCTGGGAAGGGGATCATTGCCATTTAATAGGTTGGAAAACTAAAGTGCAAGGGCAAAACAACTTCCTAAGGGTTTATAGAGTGGGTACTTGGTAGAGCTTGGCATTGGAACCAGAACACAATTCCTCTGAATTCTGGCCTTTCTGTCACTTTGTGTGCTCCAAACATTCCTTAAACACTTTGGGTAAGCTCCACAAAAGTGGGCTCTTAGAGTACTTTGCTCACTGTGCTGCTCTTAGTGCCTAGACAGTGCCCGATATACAGCAGAGGTTCAGGAAATATGAGTTACAAATTCAAGGTTATCAAATGTGCTTAAGTCTCTGGAGTAGGCCATCTATATTTTGGTTTGTGATGGCTTCACAGGGCTATTTTATTTTCCTTTCCTTCTCAGTATATTGCTCAAAAGAACCATAAGAGAGTGATTATTGCCTAATAGATGGTCACTTGTCTCTGATGTACACCACTTTTAGCAATTGTTAGAGGCTGTGAATAAAAATTTATGGTATCTTGAACAAAACAGGTCCAATTACATAAGATGTGTTTTCCAGAACTTATAGGTACAGTGGAGTCAAGTCATGAAACAAACACTCCCTTGCACCCTTCAATCTGTGACAGTTAATCTTGATTATTAATTTGATGAAATTTAGAATCACCTAGAAGACAAACCTCTGGGCATGCTTATGAAGGTGTTTCTAGAGAGGTTTGAGCTAGTATGACCCATCCTGAATGTGGGTGGCACCACCTCATGGGGTGGGGTCCCAGACTGAAAAGAATTCAAGCAAGCTGAGGCCAGCACTCATCTCGCTGCTTCCTGACTACAGATGCAGTGTGGCCAGCTGTCACATTCTCCTGCTGCTGTGCCATCCCTACATGAGCTGAACTTTCCAAACCATCAGCTAAAGTAAACTCTTTCTTCCTTAAAGTGCTTTGTCAGGTGTTTTGGCACAGGAATGAACAAGTAACTAATATACACTCTAATATAGGATACACATTTGCATTTAGTACTTAATAGACATATTTACCCACAGCTTTTTAGTAGGAAAAGTTACATCATTTAACTTGCTTCCTTCATCCTGATGCTGGAGAGCCTTAGGTAGGACGTATTGCAATTGCATTGTTTGAAAGCTGATTGAGGGAAATCCCAATGCAGACAAAGGCAGGGGAGGGGTCCCCCTTCCCTTCCTTCTCTCTTCCCCCTCCTCCTCCTCTCTCTCTCTCTCTCTCTCTCATCTCTCTCTCTGTCTCTCTCTGTACATGTAAGAGGTAAGTCTGGTCTGATATACATGTATAATTCCTAACTGTACTCAGATTGGGATTGGAGGTGATATATGAGGGATCCTATTAAGATTAATTTGGAACTAGTACTTCACTCTAGGACTGCATCCCCCTAAGATAAGCACATGAGTATCATTTTGGCTTTGATCTGAAATATCCTTTATAGATTCACATTTTGAACTACTTAGCTGGTGGGGCTATTTTGGACCTGTGGATCTCTGAGGAGATGAGGGCTGGCTGGTAGAAGCAGGTCACTAAGAGCTTGGTTCACGCTGTTCTCTTTACTTCCTGTCATGATGACTGAAATCTCCAACTATGAATAAAAATAAACCTGTCCTTCCTTAAATGGTTTCTTTCAACTACTTAAAAAAATCATAGCACTTACCTCCCTCTGCTTCCCTGGGCCTGCCAGACCCTCAGGCCTCTCTCTGACCCCAGGACTCTCTTGTCTGGGTAAGTCGATCTTGCCCTCCATGCCTTGATTCCTCAAGCCTCACTCACCCTCCCATCTCCCCCACCAGTCTCTCCTCCTAGCCTGGGTCCTGTCCCATTCCTTGTCTTGGCTCCCCAGACACCTGGGGAACCACCACTGCTTCTTCCTGATCCTGTGCATCCTGACCAACTCAGTTCCTTCTCTGGTCCTGAGGAGCACTGCTTCTGGGCCTGGCTGCACCCTCACGTCCCTCCGCCTCCCTGGGTCTGCACAACCCGCCAGCCTCTTTCCTGGACATTGGGGCTGACCTTTCCTCTTCTTGGTCCTTTGCATCCAGACCAACCCAGCTCCTCAGTGCAGTCCCCAGGGGCACTTAGGGCCACCTCCGGCCCCCATCTTCCTTTACATCTCTGGGTGGCATGGCCACCAGCTGCCCTGCACCAGCATCTTTCCTGGGCCTGGCTCCCTGGCCAGTCCAACCCTTTGCATCCAGACCAACCCAGCTCCTCAGTGCAGTCCCCAGGGGTCCTTGGAGCCGCCTCCCACCCCCATCTTCCTTTGCATCTCTGGGTGGCACGGCCACCAGCTGCCCTAAACCAGCCTCTTTCCTGGGCCCAGTTCCCAGGCCAGTCCAAGCCCCAAATTCCTGAGGCTAAAATCTATCCTAGAGGGATCCAGAACTTAGGAGAAATCCTGAGATCATCTGATCCTCATCTGACTTGGGCCACTGTGGAAACTCCTGAAGACAAAGGCAATCTGGCCACTCCAATATAAAATCAAAAGAGAGAACTGGAAGCTTAGAGAATACAGCCTATCATGCCCAAAAATTAAACCACAAAGACACATAAAGTTCACAAAAAGAAGCAGACCTAAACTTAAAGGCTTGAGTCTCACATGAGAATCAGAAACTACAAAAGAAATTCACATGTCAAAATCACAGAGAAAAAACAACATGAAAAACCAAAGCACCATATCGCCACCAAATACCAATAGTCCTCTAGAGGAGTACAAAAAGAACACCCTAGAGACGACATGGAACTAAAAAGAACAGTTGTAAACATGACAAAAGAATTCAGTGAATTTAAAGAACACACAAGGAAAGAAATCAAAGAATTGAAAGAAGATAGAGATAAACTTATGAATGAATTCAGAAAAGGAAATATTGAAGAATACTCACGCTAAAATGAATAAGTGAAACACTCAGTAAGCCAATTAGAAACAAAAGGAGAAAGCCTCACCAATATGATGAATAAAATGGAAAACAGAGTATCAAGACTGGAAGATAAAGTGGATGAACTAGACCACTCAAGCAAAGATTATGAAAAATTTAAGAAATCACAAGAATGGAATATGTAGGAATTGTGTGACACCATAAAAAGACCAAACTCTCGAATCATAGGCATACAGGAAGGAGAAGAACCCCAAGATAATGGCATGAACCAGATCTCAACAGAACCGTGGAAGAAAATTTTCCAAAATCAAAGAAAGACATGCTCATACACTACAAGAAGTATATAGAACACCAAACAGGCAAGACCGGAAAAGAAACTCTCCATGGCACATCATAGTAAAAACACTAAATGTAAAAAACAAAGAGACAATATTGAAAGCTGCAAAAGAGAAACAACAAGTCACATATAAAGGAAAACCCATTAGGATTACAGCTGACTTTTCAGTGCAAACTATGAAAGCCAGAAGAGCCTGGACCAAAGCATTCCCAATTTTGAATGACCACAGATGCCAACCCAGACTTGTATACCCAGTCAAAATGTCTATTATAGTCGAAGGGGAAAGAAAAATCTTCCATGACATAAATAGGCCGAAGGAATTCATGTCCACAAAACCAGCCCTTCAGAGAGTTCTGGAAGCAATACAAAGAGCCGAAAAAGGGAATGACTATACCCAAGGAGTTGCGGAAAGAAATTCAATGAAGGTATGACTGTGGAAAAGTACAGCTATATCAAGAATGTAAACAGAAATAAAAATGACAGGATTCAATA
>NW_008357998.1:64887-65410 GCF_000622305.1 Nannospalax galili | reverse complement strand
ATAAGCAGCTCTCAAAATGTCCTATAATGGTGGTGGGTCACCTGTCCTCTTGATCAAGGAGGCTGAGCAGACCCCACGAGATGGACTTGAACCAGTGTCCAGTCTACAACAAGGGTCAACACAGAGGAATCACTTCCTCCATGCTTCCAAGCAAAGCCAACCGTGGTCTTTTTGTAAGGGACAATATATTCTAAAATGAAATGGACATCTTTTTTAAAGGTTAAAAAACTCATTCAATTTTTTGTCTTATAGGGCTTATACTGAGTTCAATATTGTATAACTGTACTAACTCAACTGTGAACCTAGAAACTTGCACCCACTTGTGAAAGAGATGTACTCTTGCTCTGGAGTATATTACTGAATGTGTTAAATCTGTAGTGAAATGCTTCTTCTATGTAGTTATTAAAAATTAAAAAATAATGATAAAAAATAATAATTAGTAGATGTGAAAAACTTTACCATTGAAATCTACCTGATGACTTTATGTCCATGGTCAGATGCCAAGGAGCTCAGAAAGTAAACG
>NW_008357998.1:58532-64803 GCF_000622305.1 Nannospalax galili | reverse complement strand
TTTATGTCTTATAGGGTTTATACTGAGTACAATATTGTATAACTGTAATAATTCAACTGTAAACCTAAAAATTTATAGCCAATTTTGAAAAAGATACATATTAGCTCAGAAAATTGTTATTGAATATGCCAATACTGTTGTAATGAAATGCTTCTTCTAAGTATGTGGTTATTAAATAAATAATTAACTGGAAATAATAATAATGATAACATGATACTTGTCAAAAAAAATCATAGCAACAAGAAAAGTTAACTAGTCTCATTTACCCTGTCTAGCCAGAATCTGCCTGCTCAGTCACCATCTTCCTGCTCAGGACTCAGTGCGGACAAACTGCTGGAGAGCTCCCAAGTAGCCAGGCAAGTATACCTCTCACCACCTGTCAAAGAAGCTTCTGATTACAACTGATAGAGACTATTACAAAGTTTCACAACTGGTCAAATGCAGAGAATAATGTCTGTGAGGTGCCCAGCCCTAAGTGACACATCTACAATGCAACCTCTACATCTAAGGCTCAGGAAACATCACAGAACAGGGGGTGGAAAGAATATTAATACATCTCTCAGCTCTCACCAGAGAAGCTTCCTTATGCAGCAGACGATGATTAAACCAGAGAGTCACAACTAGCCAAAGTACAGAGAACAGAGATTGCAGAGTGTCTATCCCTGAATACGACACCTATAGAAAACCTGTGCCACCCACGGCTCAGGGATCATTGCAGAAGAGGGGGCAGATATCCCAAGGAAACAGTTTTCTAGACAGCTGGGAAGTTACTCGTATGAACTCACACCCATGGTGACAGCATGCACAAAGACCCAGGTAATCTCAGACCAGACAAAATCCCAGCATAGATGTGGGCAAGTGGGGAAGAAGCTTGAACCTTCGCTAGGAGATACTGGAAGTGACAGCTGCTGGGAGAGGGAAAGTCAGTTTCCTTTAAGGGTGTGACACTAGGCTAGCCTGGCTCCAGTGGATGGGCTGTCCCCGGAGAGCATTTGGGGGCACAAATTTCACTTCATAGGCCTTAATATATTATGAGAGAGTTCGTTAAATCGATTGGGAGGCATTAAGAGGGGTGCAGGTAGGGGGAGGGGTCTAAATGTGATTTCCCAGGGATTGAAATTCACAAAAATTCAATGCAATTTAAAAAAAGTAATTAAAACAGGTATACAAAGATGTAATATCATTTGTATTCTATGAGGATGCTATTTCATAAGCATTTTGTTCCATAAAATTGCATTCCGATGGAATGTGTACTGAGATCAAATCTGATCTGATTTATAAACACCATGTTTTCACTAACTTTGACCCAGGGACACATGTGCATTTTCTTGTTTCTTTGCATACTTATAGATAATTAATGTTTGATGATGACAATCAGTATAAAAAGATATGGGGTGGGGAGCTGGAAAGATGGCTCAGTGGTTAAGAGCTCTTGCAAAAGACCCAGGTTTGGTTTCCAGAACCCACACTGTGGTTCACAACTGCCTGCTACTCTAGTTCCAGAGGATTTAACACCCACTTCTGGATCTCCGCAGGCTCTGCATGTACATGGTGCGCACACACACACACACACACACACACACACACACACACAGGGAAATACTCATATGTACAAAATAAAAAATAAATCTTACAAAAGAAAATAAGTTTAAAAAATAAATAGGAATCATGGGCTCCTTGCTGCCAACACTGATCTTTTAAGAATATTTATTTTTTTAATTTTATGTGTATGAGTGTATTGCCTGGATGTATGTAAGTGCACCCATGTTGTTCAAAGCCCTCAGAGGCCAGAAGAGGGCCTCAGATCCCCTGGAACTGGAGTTAGGAACAGTTATTAACCACCATGTGGGTGCTGGGAATTGAACCTGGGTCCTCTGGAAGAACAGCAAGCGTTCTTAACCACTGAGCCATCTCTTCAGCCCCATCAACACCGATTACTCCTTATGTTCCTGAGATTCCTCAACCAACTCTTCTGACCTGACCAGTTCCACCCCAGTGGGCAACTGGTTCTTGAGGCAACCTGCACTTTTGTCTTGAGGTAGTTCCCTCTAGCTACTTAATGTATGGTGGTAAATTTTCCAGAGATTTCCTATCTTCCTCTTTTTCCTCTGCTTGTCTGTCTTTGAACTCCTTATATAGCAGATGATGACCTTGAACCCTCAGCCTCTTGCCTCTATTTCTTGACTGCTGGGATTATAGGCAGCACCACTATACTGGTTTATTCAGTGCTGGAGATTAAACCCAGAGTATTGTACATGCTATCTGGGCATTCTATTGAGGGCATCCTTAACCCTCTTATGGTCTATAACAGCTACTGTTGCTCAGCAACAGGTGGTAGAGGGTGTAGTATAGTTACTTAATCAGAAGAGACTAATTTCACACAATCCACCAGACTTCGGGATTTTCATAGAGCCAGGAGAAGGTTCTCTGCAGTATAAGAGTGTAGTAACGGAGCTGGAGAGATGGCTCCGTGGTTAAAAGCATTGGCTGCTCTTCAGAGGACCCAAGTTCAGTTCTAGCACCACATGTCAGCTACCAATAGTCCGTAACTCTGGTTCCCGGGGATCTGACATCCTCTTCTGACCTCAGCAGGCATTGCACATGTGTGGTACACTTATGTGAATGTAGGCAAAACACTCACATCCATAAAATAAAAATAAACGAAGAGTGTAGTAATGTGGGTTTTAGAGCTAACTAAATTTGGGTTTGAATAGTTGTGTGACATTGGTCAACTTTTCAGTTTATTTTTATTATTAAAGGGACTGGGTGATAAGCTCTATGTAATAGAAAGGTACTAGACATTAAACGAGGATGTATGTATGTGGATAGCACATTTCATACTGCACAGGATGTTTAACACATGGGAAGCTGATCTTTGCTTTATTCCTTCATCTCTCTTTCTCTTCTCAAAAACTATTCAGAGGTATATTAGCTAGCTTTTTATCACTCTGCCCCAAATACCTAACAGAAGCAGAGGAAGGAGCTAGGGATGTGGCCTGTAGTAGAGCACTTGCCTAGGGTGCTCAGGGACTTGGGTTTAGTCTCTGGCCCTATAAAAAGTTCAGATGAACAACCTCACGGAGGAAGGATTTCTTCTGTATCGCAGCTACAGAGGCGTCAGGCCAGCATGGCAGAGAGGGCATGGTGCAGTAGAGCAGTTCACATCATGGCAGCCAGGAAGGAGAGAAAACAGGAATATAGGAAGGAGATAGGGAAAATATGGCCCCCGGAACATTCACTCTGTGGGCTCCCTCTCTAACCAGACCCAATTTTCTACTTATCCCAACCTCCCAATACTATGAATCCATCAAGGGATTAGTCCACTGTTAACAGCAGAACTTGTATGATTTAACTGTCTCCCCAAAGTTCCTCAAAGACTCATCTAGAAGTGGCTTCACTAACCTCCTAGGTCACTTCAGTCAAGTTGACAATCAAGATAAAGTATCACAAAGAGAAAGAAAACAGGAGCCCGGAGAAAGACTTCGAAAAAATTAGACTTACTTCTGAATAAAATCTACCTTAGTATTTTGGCTCTTACCTTTGGTTATCTAATCTCTGATGTATATTTTTATCCTACCCCCTCTCTTCACCCCACATCTCCATCTTTCACTTGCTCAATAATCCCAGATAATCATATTTGGATGTTTTAGTTTGCACACCAACCTCAGCTTCCTGAATACCAAGAGTTCTTTGGTTCAACTCTACTTCTCTGATGTTGGACCAGTGCTAACATGTTGGCTGAATGCTTGCATGAATGAATAGATCCTGAGCTAAGAGGTTCTGAATCCCGTGTAAGATTTATGGGAATCCGATCACTTCTCAGCCTAAGTCTAAGAGAAGACCACAACAGAGGAAAGGGGTGTGTAAACCCAAAGCCACTGAGGCCGCTGTTATTATTTTAAATATTTTTGAGAATTTACTCATTCCATTTTATAGCTGAAGATGCTTGGCAAGGTTAAGCAGTTTGTTGATATTGCTGATGCCCTGTGGGACAGGACTCAGCTCTGCTGACAAAGACCAATTCTTAATTAAGGTTACAAAATAAAAAATGGAGAGGCAGTACAGGTTTGTACAAATTGGCACATGGGCTCTGCTTTTGTGGTTGGAGACAGTGGCTGGAGGGAAACAGCAAACACCTTTGCCTTCTGTTTTCTTGAAAGAATCTGTTCTGCCACAAAGCTGAGGAAAGTTTTGTCAGGGTATTCTGCAAGGCTGATTCTCTAACTGCATTTGAAGTCTAAGAAAGAGACTGGTATTTAGGGAGGGTGTGCATAAGAAACGCACATACTCAAGGAGCCATTAAAGTTTTTAGTGCTGTCACCCATCCCTCCTTACAGTAGTTTTAGACAGAAAGAGAGAGAAAGAGAGAGAGAGAGAGACAGAGAGAGAGAGACAGGGACAGAAACAGAGAGACAGAGAGAGGCAATAGATGGATGGATGGTAGATGACATATAGGTGCCTCGTTCATGGGGGTTCATTGGTAAACAGGTATTGAATGAATGAAAAATATTTTCCAAGATTACATAGTCTTTTGCATATGCTAATTATTAGACAAGTGAGATGATAGATGCTACATTATTTTGCCAACAGGTACCTGGCTAAGGGATTTTTCACCTATTGACTTTGAAAACAGCTGATTTAAAGGCTTGAGTGGGATCCAAATCCTTAGGGTCATTAGATTCCTAGCTATTCCTTTAATGGTATCTTCTTTCAATGACAATGGATTAATCATTCTTATTATCAATGTGGCTGTTTTTAACTCCAATATGGTACTACAGTGACCAAAGATCAATGGTTTTATACTATGTTGTAGAATGGCATATAGCACTGTTTTATTGTGAGGACTGATGGAAAGAAAAGTAAAGTCTGAAGTGAGATTTCTTGCTCTGAATAATCAAATTTCTCTAGCATGCTAATTCATCTAGTCATGGTGTTTGGGATCCCGTTGGCTCACTAATGACTCTCAGACCAGTATTTCAGGGGCTCAGAAATCTTTCCTCTTACCATATACTTACCTTTGTGACACACTCCAAAATCCCAGGACGTTCAGCAATGCTAACGAAGCCAGCAAGAAGAAGAAGCTCTCTAAATGGCCTTTGTTTAATGCGTTTGGAAACCAAATGCCTGTTTGGAGCAAATGTAATTGTTATTCAGCTGTAGCAGTTGTAAGTTTCTGTGAATATTTCACCATTCCACAATTCATAGGGCTTCATTCGCTCCAATAATACTGCTGAAGCAAGAAAGCTCATCTAAAGCATCATTGTCAAAATTCATTAATTTCTGGAATTAATAGTAAAACAATAAGAAAAGCAAACCAAATATATCAGGCTAAAAAGAAAAATAATGTTCCCTGGGTTGTGTGGGTAAACCTGATCACGGTATTAATTTGCAGGGACCATGTCTGTCTTACCTAGCCTTTTATTTCTAGTATTTAGTACAGTGTCTGACACCTGGTGGTGGTTTGATAACTGTGTATTGAATGAAGGAATAATTTTTTCCCATGATTATATTATCTTTTGCATATGCTAATTGTTTTAAAATTATTTATCTATCTTTATTCTATGTATACAAATGTGTATGTATGTAAGTGTACCATGTGCATACAATGCCTGCAGAGGCCAGAAGAGGGCATCGAATCCCTTGGACTGGAGTTACAGATGGTTGTTAGCTGCCATGTTGGAGCTGGGAACCAAACCCAGGTCCTGTGCAAGAGCAGCCAGTGCTTTTAACCACGGGGCCATCTCTCCAGCCCCTCGCATACACTAATTGCAAGACAAGTGAGGTAGAACATGCAAATGAAGGTTCCATGAGCTTCAGTGTCCTAGATAGAACCTGGGTTTGCTTATGATCATGCCATTGCCCATTGGTCAGATAACACCAATCTCTGATTGACACAGAGATTTCTTTGGGCTTGATTCCTCCAGTTAGAAAAACACCAAATAAAAGATCTTCACTTTCTTATAGTCTCAAACTGAGTATTTATAATATTACTCAGGATTCAAGGAATTGCTTTAATTTGCTATTAAGGTTTGACTTTTGCTTTGGGTCTTAGATGCGATTCTTTTTCTCTTTTTTATACCTGAATTGGTGAATCTTTCTTTAATGCAGTGTGTTTCTCTCTCTCTCTCTCTCTCTCTCTCTCTCTCTCTCTCTGTCTCTCGCTCTCTTTTTTTCTTCTTCTTGTGTGTCAGTTTTGGGGGTGTTCCTGCATACATGGTATGTGTAACTGAAAGAGAGAAGAAAACCTTGAGTGCTGTCATCGCGGCGCTTC
>NW_008357998.1:2056-58389 GCF_000622305.1 Nannospalax galili | reverse complement strand
CTCTCTCTCTCTCTCTCTCTCTCTCTCTCTCTCTCTCTCTCTCTGTCTATTGTCCATGTATGTGCATCTTCTTGTGTGGCAGGTTAAGGTGTGTACATGCATACATGGTATGTGTACATGAAAGTGAGAGGAAAACCTTGAGTGCTGTCCTCAGGCACCTTCCGCCTTTTGTTTGAGACAGGGCATTTCATTGGTTCAGAACTTTGCTGTGTAGGCCAGGCTAGCTAGCCCATGAGCTTCTAGGGATCCACCTGTCTCTGCCTCTCACCTTTCCATCTCTAGGATTACAAGTGCACACCACCATGCCCAGCTTTTTATGTGGGTTCTGGAGCTCTGAAGTCAGGTCCTCATGCTTGAAAGACAAATGGCTGAACCATCTCCCCAGCCCTCTTCAATGGATTTTGGTGTATGCCTATTCAAAATACACATACTATACATGCAGCATTTAATTTTAGCTAACAATCTAAAAACAGCAACATGATCTAGTTTTAACAACATGGTGGAATGTATGAAAGGAAATTCTGTCTTTACAGGGAGAACTCAACTGCAGTCCTGAGTGGGTAGGATCCTTTCCAGATGATACTGTTTTCTGAGAACAGGAACCTGTCCATTATCTTTGAACATCTAAATGCCAATGTTGGCATATTTCCTTGCCTTTTTAGAGGAACGGCTTCTACAACTGTAGTGAAAAGGGATGGTCCATGCTCAGAACAACCAGTGTATGTGCCAACAGCCTTGACCTTCAGTGTTGCATGTGGGCTGTGGGGTGCTTCTTGAACCAGAAAGTGTCCCTCAGCCTCTCCCTGAGAAGTGCACACTTGTGGGTGGGATTTTAATGAAATGTTCTACCTAGGGTTGATAGTCTAGAACGACGGCTGTGATGGACTGAGCCGCTTCCCACCGAAAGCTGCTTCTTTTTTTGTGATTAAATTTTCCAGTGATCATCATGACTGTAGATTAACCATGAAATTAGTTTGTGTCCATTTTAGTTTTGGATCCCATAAATAAAAATTGTTACTGAAGAGGCACACACCTGAAATCCCAGCCCTTAGGGTCTGAGGCAACAGGCTGAACCAGGAGTTTGAGGGTAGCCTGGGCTACAGAGTCAGGCTCTACCTTAAAAAAGAGTTGGTAATGAACTTAGAGCTATTGTCTAAGTTCTACTTCCTTGTTTTATTAATTTGTGCACCCTTATCAAGGAAATGCTTATTCTATTGTACACTAACATCATGTCTTCACCTGGTGCTTAGGTGAGTGGTTTCATGAGTGTTTTGCTATGTCTTCTAATTGACTATTGTAGCCCTGTTTCTTTCTTCTCTCCACGTCTCTGTCTCTGTCTCTCTCTGTCTCGCTCTGTCTCTTTCTGTACACGCATGTCTGTGTAGGACCTGAACATTTGGTTGGACTTTAACAAGGGAAGTTGGAATGGGGGTCAAGAAAAGGTAAGATAATATCCCACCTTTTTTCAGGAAGAACTAAACCATTCCGCTGAGCTTGTTCAAATAGTCCTATTTCCTTTATCTCTTGAATTAGTATCCCAGTCATATTTCTGTCCTTTCCATCTCTCTTCAGCACGCTGCATGTGACACAGTGACACCATTTTACCGTCACATCACTCTGGCTGGAGTAACAGGACTTTGCACAGAGCATGTAAAGCCCAAGAATTAACATGGCATTAATTCTTTTTGGAGCACGAATTTTTGTTCATAATAAGTAACTGCAAGGACTATCTTTATATTAGAACAAAGTCAGAGGAGAATATAAATTTTGTAAGCTCTTTAGATGTAAAACACAATATTTCTAAGAGATTTTGCAGTCACAGCAAACACCAGCCTTTCAGGCGGCATACTGGATCCCCTGGCCAATGGCGGTACACATCGATCTGTCACTGGGGACACAGCAGGCTTAGATGAAAAGCGCCATGGGTTATGAGTTGGTCTATAGGTATGTGGGGTAGCAGTATGGGAGAGGGTCCCACAAAGCTTAGTGGAAGGTAGTGCAAATATCAAGCTAGGCCCCAAACATTTTAGAAGTGGAATTATTTGAGAAATAAAACAACAGAGTGCCATATCACCTATTCTAGTTATTGATAAATATTCAGTATTCCTTGGTTTTTAAAAAGTATTTATTTACTCATTTATTTTCTGGTTCTGGGAATTGAACCCACAGCCATACTCATGCTAAGTAGGTCTTTTTACCTCTTACCTCTATCCACAGGCATTTTTAAATAAAAATTTTGAAACAGGTTTTCTTTAAGTTGTCCCGGCTGGCCTTGAACTTATGATCCTCCTGCCTTGCCCTCCTTGAGGAGCAGGCATTGGAGGTGTATGCCACTAGGCTTTGCTCTGCATTCCTCCTTCTATATGTATTGTTTTTATTTAATGTGTATGGGAGTATTGCCTGCATGTATGTAAGTGCACCCGTGTCGTGCAGTGCCTGCAGAGATCAGAAGAGGGCATAGGATTCCCTGGAACTGGAGTTATAGACGGTTGTTTGCTGCCATGTGGGTGCTGGTAATTGAACCGTATCCTCTGCAAGAGCAGCCAGTGTTCAACTGCTGAGCTATCCCTCTAGTTCCTCTACATTCTTTCTTAAGTATCATTTTAAGTATACGGCTTTTGTGATAAGGCTAATCTTCCTGTTCATCTCCTATTTTTCCTTATTTAGCTCTCATATAACATTCCTATACAGCTGGCTTTCATGGTGAACTCTATGGGAAGCTGAACATTTGCCTGAATTGATAGCCAGTACAGAAGCAAGCATCAGGTTGGACAGAGTTTTCCTAAAACCTACAAGTTGCTTTGTCTAACATTTGTCTTTCAGTAGCAAGAGGAACACTGGAACTATGAAGACATATCTAGCCCCTGGACTTAGGGGTGACTTTGGAAGTCAGATCTCATCTCTATTAGTGAATACTTCTTATTATAGAGCAAATAACTAGATTACTTAGGCCTCAGTTTCTTCACTCTAAAGTGAAGAAAAAAGTACTTTTCTCACTGTGTTGTTATGATGTAAAAGAGGGTCTGGAGAGATGATTCAGTGTTTAAGAGCACTGACTGCTCTTACAGAGGATCTGGGTTCGATTTCCAGCACCTACATGGCAGCTAACAACCATCTGTAACTCCAGTTTCGGGGGATCCAATGTCTTCTTCTGTCCTCCATGGGCACTGCATAACACAGGTGCACTTACATACATGCAGGCAATAAACTCATACACATAAAATAAAAATAAATGTCTTTATTTTTTTATATAAAAAAAGAAGCAAAAGAAAGAATGATTGGAAAGGGCTGGTACAAAGAGGCCCTCCACTAATGTCAAGTCATCCCCCAGACCCTTGAGAGATAGCTCACATAGAAATCAGGCACCCTGAATTTGATCTCAGGCTCGTTTCCTTTCAGATATTTCTTCCTGTTCTGTGTGCCACTTTTAAAAATCATTATTCCAGGCCTGGCTGTAAAATGTTCCATTTAACCCTGTCAGTTGACTCAGCTCTTAGTCCTATAACTTTATTTTAGTAGCTTATAAACTTTTATTGTCATAATTCACATTTGGGCCATTTTTCATCTGACATTTCTAGGAGTTGATTGAAGCCAGGAACATCCGTGCAAAAGGGGACAAAGTACAGACTTTAGGTCTAGAAGGAACTGAAAGACAGTTCTCCAAGGCTTGGGTGAGCAAAAAGTTAAAACCCAGGGAGAAAACTGTGGTGCATAAGAAGTGTGGTGGCTCATTCATTGTATGACATTTGTAAATGCTCACAGAGACCCTTCGATGTCTAGTTACTTATCCTGCTGGTTGAGGAAACAGAACATTCGAAATATTTGACAATGCTCAGAATTTCCCTAAATAACTCTTGTTAAACTCAGTTTTTTTGTTCATTTAAAATAATTCTAAAGAAAGTTTTCAGGTACCCAGAAGTGTTTGCTTCAAGTTGCTTAAGAGAAGTTTATAGATTGGTAAAGAAAATGCAAATAGAAATTATTATGGAGTGGTAGACTTTATAGATGCTCATTAAAACTTTTCCTTGTCGTAAATTACCATAGTCACCATAGAGACAGAAGGACTACAGAGTCCTCTAGATTAGTTTCTTTGTTTATTTTACTGATTAATGAGTGAGGTCAAGTGCAGCCATCGCTCCCTGTTGGTGACAAAAGGAACTTCCGTCATTATGACTCACCAACAATTTGCAAACAACAGGTCAATTAGATTGATAACATTTGTTTGTGGTTGTGTATGCTGTTCTGAGTGAGTAGGCGGGGAGGAGACAGGGAAAATCCTCCTCTGATAAGACAAAATTTCTCTTTTATGTTCTCATGTCATGCTGGGTATACTGTTTGAATGAATAGAGAGTAAGTCCTTTGTTCCAGGGAAAGTTCTAAGAGGTATCAGAAGGAAAGAGTTCTGAGAATGGATCAGTTTCACTCTTGGTATTTTTTAAAAATTATTTATTTACTTATTTATTTGCATTTTATGTTCATGAGTGTTTTGCCTACATGTGTATAAGTACACCCATGTCATACAATGCCTGTAGAGACCAGGAGAGGGCATTGGATCCCCTGGAACTGAAATTATGGATGGTTGTTAGCTGCCATGTGGGGGCTGGGAACTGAACCCAGGTCCTCTGCAAGAGCAGCCAGTGCTCTTAACCACTGAGCCATTTCTCTGGCACCTCACTCTCAGTTTTAACCAATAGTGAGGGTTGTCTTTGGTCAGATACCACTGTGTTGTGGCATGTTTGCCACAGAAGAAGAAATCATAAAATAAAAAAAAAATACTGATTTCAGGCAAAGTTGAATTCAAAGGGAATATCATTCAAAGGTGCATTGAGGAACTTTTTATATTTATTAAAAGCATAGTGCAGGCTGGGGAGATGGCTCAGTGGGTAAAGTGCTTGCTGTGTAAGCATGAGGACCTGAGTTCAGATCCCCAGCACTCAAGTAAAGCAGGGTGTAATCATGGTGTCTGTAACTTCCTATAGTGAGAGGGGAGGTGGAGACAGGAGAAGGCCCAGAAACTTGTGGGCCAGCCATTCTGTGTATGCAGTGGTGGATGGGACAGCCTACTTTTGTTTTCAAATTTTTAGTATTTTATGTGTGTGTGTGTGTGTGTGTGTGTGTGTGTATTTGAATGTATTGCCCGCATGTGAGTGCACCCCTGTTGTACAATGCTGGTGGAGGCCAGAAGAAGGCATCGGATCCCCTGGAACTGGAGGTATACAGATGGTTGTTAGTTGCCATGTAGGTGCTGGGAATTGAACCCAGGTCCTCTGCAAGACCAGAGACCAAACTGGCCTCAGTCTCACAGAGATCCACCTGCCTCTGCCTCCCAAGTGCTGGGATCAAAGGTGTGCTATGACCATGCCCAGCCTGAGAGAGCCTATCTTGAACAAGGTGGAAGTGAGAACCAGCACTCAGGGTTGTCTTCTGTCCTCCATGTGCAAACCTGGACATGTGCAAATTGAAGTTTTGAATAATAATGCAAATTGAAGTTTTTAGTACATTCTAGTTGACACCCCTTAAGTAATGAAAGCAAAACAATTCTGTTCTTTAGAAGTACAGGATAGAGGCTAGAGAGATGGCTCAGCTGCTAAGAGCACTGGCTGTTCTTGTAGAGGACCTGGGTTTGACTCCCAACACCCACATAGTGGCTAACAACTGTCCTTAGCTCTAATTCCAGGGGATTTGACACCTTCTCAAAACCTGAAAAATAATTAGCAGAGTGAAGAGAGAATCCACAAATTAGGAGAAAAAAATTACATCATATGCTTGATAAGGAATTGATATCCAGAAAATGCAAGGAACTAAAAATATTGACCAAAGAGATAACGACTCAAGTTTGAAACTTGACAAAGGACCTGAAGAGACTTTTGTTTTCACAAAGATAGCACAATGGCTAAGAGATATTTGGACAAAAGCCCCAAGTTACTAATTAGTAGGAAAATGAAAATTAAAACTGAAATTATATTCCTTTACATTTGTTAGACTGGCTGTTATCTGAAAAGATGGATGGCTGCAAAGGCTGGTGATGGTGTGAAGATGGGGGAAGTCTGGCACAGTGGTGGGATGTAGATGAGGACAGTGATCATGGAAACACTATGAAGGTTCATTAAAATACTAAAAATAGGATTTCCATGTGATGTGTCAGTCTCATTTGGGTATGTATCCTAGTAATTGAAATCAGTATGTTGAACAGATGTCTGCACCCCTGTGCAGACTATTCCCAACAGTCACTGCTGTGCTATTCTCAATTTCCAAGACATAAAACCAACAAAACTACCTATAATTAATGAAAGACTTTTTAAATGGCTTCATGATGGAATACTATGCAGCCTTTAAAAAGAAGAAAATTCTGTTATTTGAAATGATAGGGATGGAGTGAGGCACCCTGGACCTGGAAGTTGCTGATGGCAGCCATCACACTTTGCAGTGTGGGCTCGGAGTGTGCAGGGTGGGTGGGAGCAGGGAGTTTAATTCTCTGGAGTCACAGACCCTATAAGATCTGGGCATGTCCTTCACATTTGATTGGGTTTACAGTGGTTTCTGCAGTTTCTAGGGTTATATAAGAAAACTGGTAAATTGGTCTTTCTTGGGTTGGATAATGCAGGGAAATCAACACTGCTACACAGGCCGAAAGATGACAGACTTGGACGGCACATCCCAAGGCTACATCCCACCTCAGAAGAACTCACTATTGCTGGCATGACGTTTACAGCCTTTGATCTGGGTGGATACGTTCAAGCCCGAAGAGTGTGGAAAAACTACCTTCCTGCTATCAATGGCATTGCATTTCTTGTGGCTTGTGTAGACCGTGAAAGGCTGTTGGAATCAAAAGAACTTGATTCCAGTGAAGAGAGGTTATAAGAGATGTTTGTTTTATATGGCCAGACAACAGGAAAGGGCAGTATGTTGCTGAAGGAACCGAGTGTCTGGCCTCTGGAAGTTTTCATGGGCAGTGCTGAAAATGCAAGGTTATAGCGAAGGCTTCCGCTGGGTGGCGCAGTGCATTGATGAGCAACAGCGCCCGCCCATTCCCATCCAGGCCTCCTCAGCAATCCATCACCCAACATGCATAACTTGAATTCAGTAGACTTTTGCTGCTTTCAAAATAGGTGTTTTTTAGATTATTAATATTATATCTATTTAATTTGAGTGAGAATGAAAAGTGACTCAAGTAAGTTTGAATATCACAATGTTAGCTTTCTAATTCCATATGAATAGTTTTTACAGTTTATAACTTGGTGTCTCCCCAGCACCATTTACGGAGTGACTTTCCAGCACTACAGCTGAAGCCCTTTCTAATAATGTGAAACGACAAATAGAAACCATATTTAAAAGCTCATCATGTGAAATTTCTTATGTACTTTTGGGAACTAGTTTTTAAATTTTAGATGGTATGTCCACCTGTCTTGAGTGTACAGTCAATAATTCCCTCATCAATGATTGCGCGAGGCCTTACTGTTTTCATTAATGCTTTTTCTTATGCAAATGGCATGCAATGAAACAAACTCTGATGTTGGCTTCTTTGCTGGGCGGATGCTTCATTTAAATGCATCTTATGTAGCTAGTGTACTCTGAAAACTTGAGTATTTACTATTATGTATGAGAAAATTTGGGGCAAGGAGATTTCCTTCAGAATATTTAGAACAACACTTCAGTCCCCAGAGGCTTTTGCATTTACCTGCAGCAGTTGTTGACTACTGATTCCACTGTTTTATCTGATGCGTCCATTTTCTCTGAACTCATCTCTATGAGTTCCAGACCAGGCCAGTCTGGTCTACAGAGTGAGTTCCAAGCCAGCTGGGGCCACAGGGAAACTCTGTTTCAAAAAGACAGGGTCTCACTAGATAATCCTGGCTGACTTGGAACTCACTCTGTAGACCACACTGGCTTTGACTTCACAGAGCTCTCCTGTCTCCTCTGTCTCTGCTGGGATTAAAGGCATGTGCCACCCTGCCTAGTTTGTAAATTTTTTAAAAAAATATTTTTAATTTTTATTTTTTATGTGTATGAGTGTAAGTGCACCTGTGCCATGCAATGCCCACAGAGGTCAGAAGAAGGCATCAGATCCCCTGGAACTGGAGTCTCCAACAGTTTTTAGCCACCATGTGAGTGCTGGTCCTCAGTAAGAGCAGTCAGTGCTCTTAACCGCTGAGCCATTTCTCTAGCCCCATGGTTTGCAAATTTTTTAAAATAAAAATTACCTTTATTTGAAGAGATATTTTGCTGAAAACATAAAGGGAATGATTGAAATATCCTTGATATTTACCAAGAAAAATTAAGAAATTTTGTGCAGATACAAACAAAATCGATCTACTATATATTAACAACAATCTCAACAAGCTGTAATGAAAATGAAAGTCAGTTCACGATAGTCAAAAAGAAACAAAAAGTGCATAAAATTCCTATAGTAGATCCAATAAGAAATGTTCAGGATATCTACAAATAAAATACTGAAGTGCATTTAAAAATATCGAACAGGTGAGGATGTAGCTTAGTGATACACTGCTTAACTAGCATGCAGAAAGGCCCTGGGTTTGGTCCTCAGCACCTCAAGAGATCAAAAATGTTATGTTATTCTATGCTAACAGAGCAGCTTTTATAAAATTAACTTGGAAACTTTCCTTATCTTATTAAAATGAAAAGTATTTCTAGGTGTGGTGAAACAAGTTTTTAAACCCAACACTTGGGAGGCAGAGGCAGGTGGATCTCTGTGAGTCCCAGGCCAGAGTTGTCTACCTAGTGAGTTCCAGGCCAGCCAGGACTAACTAGTGAAAAAAAAAAAAAAAGAAAAAGAAAAAGAAAAGCTTGGCTAAAAGATTAAATATTAAAGGAAAAGTTAAGGATTGGATAATTGATAAAATAATTAATTATGGGGCTGGAGAGATGGATCTGTGGTTAAGAGCACTGGCTGCTCTTCCAGACCTGCCAGTACCCACATGGTGGCTAACAACCATCTGTAACTCCAGTTCCAGGAGATCTGACTCCCTTTCCTGGCTTGGGTGGACTTTGCATAACACTGGTGCCCTTATGTACATGCATGCAAAACATTTAGACACATGAAATAATCGATAAATAAGTAAATAATTTTAAATAATTATAAAATTGATCTCTAAGTATAAATCATGGAGAATATAGAATCGAATAATAATCATAAGGAAAATTATAATTATGAATATGTGGTATAAATCTGTATCAAAAATTGTAATCATTAAAATCGGAACAATGAAAAGGAATGTGACAGTGAATCAAGATCAAGAGAGAAGGACGGAGAGGACGTAGCCTGGAAGTAGCTCTGATGGCGGAAGACCTAGGATCACTTCCACCCTAACACAAGTGGATTCGTGTAATTTGGTCTACACTGGAGTTATGGGATACTTCAATCAACTTTTCCTATCACATGCCAAACAACACTGTAAATGTTGTCTACCTTAAACCAATTACATATTTATTTTCTTTAACATTAAAATGAGATTCATGTATGTGAAGATAAAATTCGAAGTGTTCAACCATGGGACCAGGGAGATGGTTCAGTTGGTAAAGCACTTGCTGTGTAAGCCCAGTAGTCTGAGCTCAATCCAAAGAATCTACCTAAAAAATTCAGTTGCTGGGGCTGGAGAGATGGCTTAGCAGTTAAGAGCACTGGCTGTTTTTGCAGAGGACCGGGGTTCAATTCCCAGCCCCTACATGGTGGCTAACAACCATCCATAACTCCAGTTTCAGGGGAATCCAACACCTTCTTCTGACCTCTGTGGTTATTGCTTGACACGGGTGCACTTACACACATGCAGGCAATATACTCATACACACAAAATAAAAATAGTAAATAATTTATTTTTTAATTTATAAAAAGAGTCCAATGCTGTGACATGCATCTGTAATCGCAGCACTCCTGTGTTTGGAATGGTAGTCAGAGATAGAAGAATCTCAAAGATTCTAGCAGGCCAGCTAGCCTGTGGTATACACTGCAGCAGAAACGAGAGGAGCGGTCTGGACAGGGTGGAAGGAGAGGATTGACTCTCAGAGTTCGTCCTTTGATCTCCACAGGAACACCATGGTACACAAGCATGCATAGGCACAGGCATGCTTCCCCTCACAACACAACACAGTAAAGAAGTTTTTAAGGGACTGGAGACAGTTCAGCGGTTAAGCGCACTGGCTGCTCTTGCAGCGGTTCGATTCCCAGCACCCACAATGGCAGCTAACATCTGTTTGTGGCTCCAGTTCCCAGGGAATCTGACGCCTTCTTCTCGCCTCTGTGGGCATTACATGACACAGATGCACTTACATATACGCAGGCAATATACTCACACACATAAAATTAAAGTAATAAATAAAATATACTTTTAAAGTGTTTTAAAATGTTCAACCATGAAATTCCACAACCATAGACCAGTGCCATAAAATTAATCACAGTGAAAACTGCTCCACGGGTTTGAGCATATATGTCAGTAGACAAGCAAAATAAAGTCGTCTATAAAAGCAAAATAGTCAAAATTAAGAAATATTAGCAATAAATGACTAAATGATAATATACATAAAGGACATAAAGAACAAAGAAAATGGGCTTCTTCTCGACTCAGAGGGAAGCTTGAGGGTCCCTTAAAGACTCTATAAGGACCCTTTGTGTGGTATATTTGAATTTAGATACTGTGGCCAGGCAGGCCTGGGCTGAGCAAGTCAGTAAGCAGCATTAATCTCTACTTCAGCTCCTGCCTCCACGTACCTGCCCTGAGTTCCTTCCTTGGGCTCCCTCAGTGACGAAGTGTGGCCTGGAGATATAAGCCCAATAAAACCCTTTCCTCCACAAATTGGTATTGGTCAGAGTGTTTTGTCACAGCAATGGAGAAACAAACTAGAACAGAAAGTATGTAACTTATTTTGGATTTTACAACAGGTCACAGGTAGGAGATTTGGGGATTTTTAAAGAGACTTTGAACTTTTAAACAGGAGTCTTTAAAAGACTGTGGAACTTTTTAAAAGTCGGTCTGTTTTTTATGTTGTGATATTAACATGGGATCTTGGGAGACAAGAAATGGAAAGGATATGGCTTATAGTGACGTGTTTGCATGTCAAGTTAACAAGGAGTTAATTGTACTGGTGGACAGACAGGCACAGTGTGGTGAGGGCTCTGAGGAGAGATTAGGCCCATCTGGCAGAGTAAGGGTCCTTTCTTACACATTTTAGAGGGCGTGGGAGGTTCTATACCACGTGACTGACAGGTAGTCCATAGAATCTGCTTGCCCTCAAATTGTCCGATTCCTGTGCAGCTGAGGGGCAGGAGAGAGTGTCAGCCTGTATGAAGAATCAGCTATGAGGGTGGGGAGAGCTAGAATCCAGAAAGACAAGTTAATGGAGGAGCTTTACGGAATGTTGTGGCCCTGGTAAACAACAGGTATTGTTAGATACCAATGTAACAAACCAAAGTAGCCATTCAGAAGACAGTTTTGTTCAACTTCTCAATAGTCGAAGACATTCAGCCTTTTTGAAAGAAGAATCCCATTTCTAGGATTCCATTCTAAGGAGCTAATAAATGATATTTGTAAGGTGTATACTCATACAAACTCATATTACCCTTGGTAATATTTATAGCTCAAAAGCATTGGAAGCATTCTAAATATTCTATAAGAAAGGAAAGGCATGTACTTATGTACACTGTGAAATATCCTAAGTAGTCTGTTGTCTGGAGGAAGATGCAGCATTCCAGGTTTTATTAGCTACTGTTCCATTCTGATTGCAACAGAACTTTGAAAACTCTCCATATGTCTTTTGGAATGCTTTCAAATGAGAGTTGGACCCTGAGCAATTATTTCTGTTAGACCTCATTATTATCTTTTGAGAAAGTTATTTGGTAGGACCAGTGACCTTGAAGATGCATAAAACTCTTTATAGACAAAACTGAGAGTGGTTTTATACACTACTATATTTTAGGTTCATATTTCTTTTCGTGTGTGTGTGTGTGTGTATGTGTTTAAAAAAAACTTGGGAGCCAAAAGTGTGCAATTAAAGGGATGTACCAGCCATTCTCAAGGGTGCATAAGCCTCTGCACCCCGGGAAATAAACCCAGGGCAGAGAAGAGAGCTTTGGAAGAAGAAATCCACCACGGATATATGCTCCTGGTAACTCATACCCTTTCTTAACTCATTTTCTTCTTATATATGTTGGTGCTGCAAATATCTGCCCCCAAAGGCTTGTGAAGATTTAGTGAAATAATATCTTTGTGAAATGCATACAGCAAGGTCTGCATATAACTGACACTTAATAAATGTTAATTTCTTCCCTTCCTTCTCTCAGCAACCTGATTTAAATGCTTCATTTGAGATTCATAGCTCTCCTACCTGAGTTAATTTTTAAAACACATTAATTTTCATGATACCTGAAGGAAATAATACCTAACAACTGTATTCTAACTTTGACTTTTCTATCTTTTTTCTCCAGTTATCTAATAAGAACTCAAATTATTATTGCCTTTAATTTACAGACAAGGAACCAGAGGCACAGGAGGGCTGAACTATTTGGCTAAAGTCAAATAAAGGAGACAGAATAAATATTTGTTGAATGAACAGATGAACTGAGATGGGGCCTCAGATCCATGCTCAGTTCAACCTGGCTGGCTCTTTCCATCACAACATCTGCATTGCGACTCCAATTTGCATACCCAGTTCTTGCGAACTGTGGATAAAAATGAAGCCAGGTTGCTGTTTCCAGGAAGGGACACTGTGCCTTTCAGAACTATAGCGAAATCATGAGGCATTGTTCACCTGAACAGGCAGAGAGATGGGCCTGGGTGGTATTTGGCATTACAGGCTTTCTTGTAAGGGTGAGTTCATTCTTTTGAGGCGTACCGGGAGGGAAAACCCATCAAGATAGCATGTTCTCGTGATGATTTCAATGAATTATCATGGAAATGAGTTTTAGAAGGGAGGTAATGCTTCGTGATAATAGCCCAATAATGCCATTAGCTATGAACTGTAATTGTAAGAGCATTAGTCAAATGAATATATCTGATATTAATTTGAGTGTCAAATATTTCTGTAAGGTTCTTCTTGTTAATTAAACATCAGCCTGGGCATTATTAATTTACCATGCACCCAGTCCTTGCACATAGTAGGCATCCAATATATATTTGGGGACTGAATTAATAAATCAATCTTTAAGTGGAATTATTAAAATAGTAAAGTACTAAATCTAAATAATTTCATGGCTATAACAAGAATTGATTTGTTAGATTTATTTTATTATTTTTTAACTATGCACGTATGTGCATCTGCTTGTGTGGTATGTGTACAACAGTGCAGATGCCTGTAGAGGCCAAAGGTATTGGGTTCTCCTGTAGTTGGAGTTACAGGCAGTTGTGAGTGGATGCTGGGAACTGAACTCTGGTCCTCTGGGAGAGCAGAAGTAAGTTCTCTTAACAGCTGTGCCATCTCTATAGCCCCAATAATTGAATTTTTTGTCAAGTACCCGCAGTATGTTCATTTCCAGGCCAAATTAGCTAATAGTGTAGATTTATTGATTTTAAAATTTTAGAAGAAAGCCTGTGTATCAGTTATTTACGTGTTGCTCTGATACATACCATGACCAAGGCCATTTACAGAAGGAAGAGTTTGCTGGGCTTATGGTTCCAGAGGGATAAAAGTGGAGGGGAGGCATGGCATGAGGAAGCTGGAGCCACTGACATCTTCAAGTAGGCACAGGAAGCAGACAGGGCAACTGGAAGTGGGTAAGCCATATACTCCCAACATCCACCCCCAGTGATGAACTTCCATCAATAAGGCCACACCTCTTAAAGTTCCATGACCTCCTCAAACAGCACCATCAACTGACCGAGTATTTAAATACTTGGAGCCTATGGGAGACACTACATTTGAATCACCACACCCTGTCTCATCTTCTGCGTATTTGGAGAAAAAAAACCTCTTTGACCCCAAATTAATTTGAGTGTAGAGTTTCTGTCTTCCAACCTGTGTCTGTGGTTTGGAGACTGTTTTCAGAGCTCTTGGATATCTTGCCTACATGGAACACCTGAGCATCCCTGACAGCAATTCTGCTTTGGATGTTTGTCCATGATCCCGCCACTAGTGATCTGTCCACGCTCATGGCCATGTTGGGCTTCAGTCACTGTGATTTGTCCTCTCAGTAACAAGCCCCTTTACTTGTTCTCCCCTCCTTGCAGGGAGAGGAGAGTTGGTGTAAGAGAGACTGGTTGACACAGAGTCTCACTATGTAGCCCTGCCTGGCCTCCTGCATCAGCCTCCTAAGTGCTGCGATGACAGCCACGCCCACCATGCCCAGTGGTGGTGCATTTCCACTCCTTACTCTCTTCCCAACCCCATTTGCTGTCATAGATGACGTGGTTCATATTTCATAAAGAAAATGGGGGTGGGGTGGAGAGATGGTTCAGTGGTTAAGAGCACTTCTGTTACATGAATAATGAAAACAGGATTCCTCCAGACTTCACTTTACATGCCTATCTAACAGAGGAAGAAATGGATTAGCACATGAAAAAGTTTTATATTTGTGCCCATAGTATTCACGAACAAACAAGCTATCACTGTCATCTGTGCAGCAGACAGAAAGAAGAGTTGGGAAGACAGCTGCATCTCTCGCTACATGGTCATTTCCAGTCCATATATAATAGGGACTTTTCTCATCAAAAGTGGCCAAGTTCAGAGCTGGAGAGATGGTTCAGCATTTAAGAGCGCTGATTGTTCTTACAGAGAACTGGGTTCGATTCCCAACACCTACATGGCAGCTAACAACCATCTGTAACTCCAGTTTCAGGGGAATACCACACCTTCTTCTGACCTTTGCAGGTACTGCACGACATATGTGCACTCACATACTTGCAGGCAATACACTCATAGACACAAAATAAAAATAATAAATAAAATATTTTTTAAAAAAGAAAAGAGGGGTGGGAGCTTAAAGAGAGCCTCTACGTCTGTTTCCATGTCAACCTTCTCCTTTCTCTCCTGTTCAGTACAGGAGAGAATCCTCTTTCAGGATGAAGTCCAGCTCTCTGGGTTGCCACTGACTGAGATCTGTCTCCTTCCCCAGGGCCTCAGCCCCGTTCTCCCTTCTTCCTCCTGAAGTTTCTCACTTCTGCCTCTATACCAAGTGTGCTCACCAGTCAAACACACTCATGCATAGAAAACAGTATCTTGAATCTCCACTTCAGGTTCCCAGTTAAATACAGAATTCTCAGTTACATTTTACCTTTGAAACAGCAAGTCTCATACTTTAGGATAAGCATGTCTTCAGTATTACATGAATCACTTTTTGCATACGTATGTCTCTAGTATTGCATGGGACATACTTAAATACGAAACAATTATTCATGTTGCATCTGAAATTCAAATTAACTGTACATTCTATATTTTTATTTGCCAAATCTGACAACTTTACCCATATCCCCTTCCAGTCATCACTCATCTTTTAAGTCTTCTTAGTCCTAAGTTCTTCCAAAGAGCTATTTCCTTTTTTTACTTACTTGGTAGCTATTCTTCAACCTCTACCAATGTAGTTTCCATTCCCATTTCAACCACAAGATGGCTCCTGGGGATGTTATGAGGAGTCATAATGTAGCTACCTAAAACCTATGGGCATCTTGCTCTCATAGTAATATTTGGCAGCATGGTGTATTTGAAATAATCTAATGTTTGCTGAGAAAGGATAAATATATACACATATAAATTCACATGTGACTGCATAAATGTTTATATGGCCCATACATGTATATATACACATATATGTTTCTCTCTCTCTCTCTCTCTGACTCTGTCTCTCCATATATATATAAAATCTGCTCCCCCAACTTCCTGTTGGGGCACTGTCTTTCTTTAGCAAACTGTTTCCTCTTCCACCCATCATCCTTTTTTATTTATTTATTTTTATTTTGTGTGTATGAGTGTTTTACCTGCATGTGTGTAAGTACGCCTGTGTTGTGCAATGCCCACAGAGGTCAGAAGAGGGCATTGGATCCCCTGGAACTGGAGTTTTGGATGCTTGTTAGCCACAGTGTGGGTACTGGGAATTGGTCTCCCTGTAGCACCAGCTGGCTTGGAACACTTCATGTAGACCAGGTTGGCCTCGGCCTCACAGAGATCCACCTGCCTCTGTCTCCTGAGTGCTGGGACCAAAGGTGTGTACCATCACACCCAGCTCCATCCACATTCTTTTGCTGAACCCTTCAGGTTTAAGTCCTTGGTTTCTTTTTCTCCTCATGCTACTGTTCACATCAGGCATTTTCATTCAGTTATGACTTAAACTGTTATTTTTGTGCTAAAGACTTTTGTATTTATATATCTAGTCAAGGTTGGGATTTTTGGGGACTTTGGATGTTTCTATTTAGGTGTGTTACCGTTATGCCAAACAATGTGTTAAGTGACAGGGTGACAAATTTTACAAGGTATTCTTCCAAGTCTTTTCTATTTAGTAAATGGAATCCTTGCCCGTCCAGTGAGTTGCTTCTGGAATCCCATAACCTTCCCCTGTACCCTACCGCCTTCTGAGCTTCCAAACCATCACAAACAGTATTGATTTTACCTCTGAGAGGGAACAGAGGTTGTCTTCATTCACGGCTCCCGGCCCCCCATGTCCTCTCTACTTTATCAACACCTTAGTTTGCCTGGATTATTAATTCTTGTTGTTGTTATTATTATTATTCTTTTGTCTTTGAGACAGGGTCTCCCTGTAGCACCAGCTGGCCTGGAACTTCCTAAGTAAACCAGGCTGGCTTTGAACTCACAGAGATCGGCCTGCCGTTGCCTCTGCCTCTCGAGTGCTGAGTTTAAAGGCGTGTGCCACCACGCCTGTCTTGCCTGGGTTATTTTAACTGCGCCCTTCCTACTTCTCCCAAATAAGCCATGTTTTTTCTTCCAAATTATATTAAATCTACAGTCATCTTCAAAGACCGAAGGCTGTGTGACTCCCCTGGTGGCTCTGTGAGTCGAAGGCCTACATGATCTTCTGTTTAACTCTTCCGCTTGGCCTCGTGCCAGTCTCTCATTTCTGCCCATCTCGTTTACTGGATTTTTCTTGGTTCCTCTTATGCACCCAGTGCCTCTCTACTTCCAGGCCTTGTTATGTGAAGTCCTCAGCAGAAATAGGTATTCCTAAGCTCACCACGCAGAGCAGCACACGCTACACTGTTTCCAGACGCTCTTGGTGTGAAGATGCTCCTGTCTCTGACCCTACCTGGACCTAGACATTTGCCATGCACGACAGAGTCCTCAAGATCAAGAAGAACCTTGGGTGATGCTTTATTCATCTTTTCCAAAGCTGGACCTGATACTGACGTTGAACGTGAGAACTGTTCTTTGTATTTGTGGAATATAGTCTTTCCAGAAGAGTAACTGAAACACCCCAGCAAAGCATCACCTCTAATGCAGACCTGGCTGACCCAGAAATCTCAATCAGCTGACAGCAACCTTAAGAACAGAAGTCATTATCTTTGTTTCCTTAAATTTATCTTGTGATTTATATTTCCCCCCTGTCTAGTTCTCATACAAATCTTGGAAGGTAAGTTATTCAGAACACCATTTAAGAAGAACACCTGAAACTCAGAAAGAACGAGAAGCAAAGTCAAGGCCTAGGGAGGAAGCTCACTGAGTAAAGCACTTGCTGTGTACCTGTCAGGACCTGAGTTCAAATTCTAAGCACCCACACAAAATGTGGATGCAGTAGTGTATGCCTGTAACCCCAGTGCTCCGATGGGGAGATGGGAGGTGGAGACAGAGTTTCTGGAAGCTTCTGGGTCAGCTAGCCTGACTTATACAGAAACAAACAACAAAAAGACCCTGCCAAAAACAAGATGGAAGGCAAGGACCAACATCCAAGGTTATCCTCTGACTTTCGTGTGTGCACTGAAGTATGTGCCTGGATACGCACCAACACCCCCCAACACACAAACACATAGTCACACACAGTACATGATTAAATAAAAAGAAACATTTATCATAGACTTCTTTCTATGTTTTGTGAGTCAGTTGCAATGGTTAGTAACTTTCTACAGCCTAATGGGTAATTTGGGCTCTTCCTTGATAGTCTTATGCACTCAAATACTCCCAGGCAGCGCCAGGGATTTCTGTGGAGCCAGAGGTTGAAGATGTAGAACAAATCATATCCGAGATTCATAGCAGTATTGGGTGAGGAGGAATCTGTACCTAATTTTGAGTGAGGATCATAAACAGCCTTTACCCTAGAAGCTGTCGAGGGCCCGTCCAGTTAGCTGTGGTCCTGGGGCGGGGGAGGATTCAGGGACAGCAGGTCACTGCCTTCCCACCTCTAGGTCTACAACTCTACAATCTCAAAATGCATATGAAGATAGAAACCAAGTCATCGACTTGGATTGGAAGAAGCATATTTCTTAGAAAATAGACATGGGCTGGAGAAATTAAGCTGAATACTTCTCCAGATGCATAAATATGGTCTCCTTTCAAGTTCCCTGTAGCTGCAAATTCCTGTTTCAAGATCAGCTCCGTGATTTATGCTGACATGGCTGTCAGTGCCCTCAATTCTTGTAGATATTTAAATGAGAATTTAAAAAGATCTCATTTTTAATTTAAAATGATCTTGATTTGAATTTAACAGATAAATTCTTAGTATATTTCCTAGAACCCAAGGAGGTGAGACTGGGGGCAGGGCAAGTAGACACACAGTTTGACCTCTTAATTCTTCTGTCCCTTTTCTTTCAGGCTTTATGCTTAGCATCTTCCCGTCACCTGTAAGCCCATAGTAACTAAGATGTCACGTCTTACTGAATTTCTATTTTGCTATTTTTGTCAAAAGGTAAGTTTGAAGTCACAAGTGTGAGAAGACCGATCTGGTTCCTAATGGGAGGGAGTTGAAATAAGTGGTTGAAAGAGTGACTTCTTCACACCCTTAGATTAGCATTGCTACTTTTAGATAAACTATTCCTGAAGTGATTAGTGTAGGAGGGTGGGTTTAGTCCTCTATTTTCTCCTTTAAAACACTCGAAGTGAGCGATCCCAGAAGGATCGGTTTTCTCACTTGTACTGAAAATGTCACTCTAACAGTTATCTGTCTGCACAGTTGAGTTTTGAGAAATCTTTTGAATTTACCGAATTCTCACCATCTCTCCATCCCGGCGCTAAAAATGACGAATGCAGCTTGGAGACCGGGGGACTGTGATAGCTGGTCATTCCCAATCACACATACCCTGCCCCCAACAGATACAGAGCTGACATAAACCCTTAAAAGTTGAAAATATCCTAAATGCTGATTGCAATGCTGAGGGTGTCGGGTGCCTAGATATATCTTCATTGTTGGTTTTGTTGTGGCTGGTCCTGTCCAGTAGACCCACCCCACCACATGGCTAATTTGACTTACTGTGTTTTCAGAAGAATGTTACAATGTATGGCAATTTTATATTTAAAAATAATTTCTGGCATTGAAATTATGGAGCACTTTTCTTAATTTTATCCTCTAATCATCTCTGAGAAAAGCAAAAAGCATTGTCTGTACTTTTAATTAAGAGAAAACAGTCATATAGAGAGAATGGCTTGTCCAAAGTGATGCTCATGGTCAAAGGGCCATGCTTTGGGGGGACCCTAATTAGTCACTGTGAGACAGGATAGGATCACAAAAACCAGATCATTTAAATAAACCTCATTCCCTTTCTTGAATTATATTCTGATGGTTATAAGGGGCTGTCATGAACAGAGAAACAACCTACTCCCAGGAAAACATATGACAAATCTCCTGTGTTGTCATTTAGGGAAGGATGGGGAACTTTATGGGTGAAATGAGAGTAATTAGATGAATTGGAAGCTGATTATATCCAAAAGAAGGAGCTTAAGTTGATTGTCATTAACTTGCCAGAACAGTCTACAGAAATTTTCCATAAAGCTCTATTTTCAGTCCTGTCCAATTCAACAATTTTATCAATTACCCGGGAGAAGTCTAGGAACTTGCTTACTAAATTTGCAGCCAACAGAAAGAATAAAGATTTAGTAATTCACTGGGTGACAGAGTCAAGTTCCAAAAATGTCTATTATTTAGCATGATGGTTTGACATTTATTAAGCAGAAAGATAAAGTCCTATATTTAATTAGAAAAAAATGACGAGTGGAGCTGAACGGAAAGCAACCCAGAAGCAATACAAAGCTGTTTGAGGTTTTAATTGACCACAGGCACGATGCAACTACTGAAAAAAAAAACCAAAAAAACCAATCTCTTCTTTGGGGGGAGCTGAGGGGAGATAGAGATAGAAAAAGACAGACAAGACTGATAAATATCCTGCCTGTGCCTATTTTGAGTATTGTGTTTGATGTGAGGAATCATATTTTAAAGATACTGACACATTGTTTAATGAATGCAGATGAGAGTGAAAATCGGGGATTTATGTTCAGTAATTTCTGAAATCTTCAACATTGTGGCTAATGAATAAAATACAAGAATTTTTCTTTGTGGGGGGGTGACAGGAAGTTTGGTCTAACTCTGGGTAAGTTGCTTAATATGATATAGAAACAGTTTCAATTTATGTAAGACATAAGCTAGTAGTAATATTTAGCTTTGTAGTATATGTCAAATGTGGTTTGATTGTAAAAACCTTTAACATTTATTTACTTACAGGGAGGGGGAATTACGGGGGGGGGAGAAAAAAGAGAGAGAGAGAGAGAGAGAGAGAGAGAGAGAGAGAGAGAGAGAGAGAGAGAGAGAGAGAGTCCTGTGGAGGCCAGAAGACAACTTGCAAGGCTCAGTTCTCTCCTTCCACCATGTGGGTTCCAAAAGTAGGAACCAGGGATATGTGATCAGGCCTAGCAACAAGTGACTTTACCCACTGAGCTATCTCTCTGACCTTGTAGAAAGCTTTTAAAGCCAACTTTCAGAAATCTTCATTAAGTAATGTGAAAAAAGAAACGTGTTTAACACCTGAAATGTTTTAGATGCAGGTTTCAGTGAGACTTTTCAAGGTTATATATTGACTCTTGAAAGGTAATGATTCATAGAGAAACCGACTGTCAGAGGTCAAAAACTTGCTGCAAGTAATATCGTTAATTTTGCCAGTTTGAATTTGAGTTATTTGGGAATCGCAACGCTATCTCACACCATTTGAGTCTCACTACCCAACGCGTGTTTTTCCTTAACTTTCTCAGATAACTAAGTGAAGGGAAGAGTTTGAGCTTGTCATCCATCCATCAAATTTGATAGATTTTTTTTCTATAGAGCTTTACCACGTCAGTTATATTTATTACTTGTAAATTTATTGCTTCCTGAATTCCTGGAACAATTCTAAGGTTTGGGGAATATTTATTTTGCTTGTTCTGGCAGAGCAATGCCCAATACAGTGCTTGAACAGACTGAGACTTTGATAAATATTTTTGAATGGAGACTTAGAGCTGAATTTGTCATTAAGAGAAGTTATTTTCTTCATAGTTTGAAAGCAGGTAAATTGAATTTGTTTAAGAGAACACAAATCAACCCTTTCTTTATATTATCTTAAGTGCACAACCGTAAATATTTTTGAAAGTAGAAAAGAATAAGCTTATGATATTTTCCATGAAATAAACAAAAGTCAATTAAAATCAAATTTAATGCATTGTGACATTCTACAACAATTTTTTAAAGTCTATGGATTTAATAATACAGTCAAAGGCACTTCCCTGTGACCACTAGTCATGACTGTCACCCTGTGTGATTTTTTTCCTCCCACACAACAACTTAAGAGTAGTACTTTAATATTTGTATGTGAAATTTTCAGATTCTTTGTTTTCCTGTCCAAAATCTCTACAGGGAAAGCTTTCCAAGATCATTTATTAGTCACCTCATGATTCCTCCTTGGTTTATACAGACAAGATTTGGGGTAAATCAAGAAGAAAATAAGCTGACTCTTTTATACGTCGTCTGTGACAACTATCAGCTGTTATTGTAGATAGCCTCATTAGAAGGCCTCATGCAAATATGATGACCAGTTTGCTTTCAAATATACTTAAAAAAGACAGCCAACTCAGTCTCCTGAGAAGTGACATTCTGTAATTACCTCCTCCTATCAAAAGAAAAACAATTCCCAGAAATTAATGAATACAGCAAGAGCCTATTTCCTATCTTAATGCTATCTTAATTGCAAAAGTGGATCAATTAAATAAAAGACTGTGCTGGCAAAGCCCCTTGCTTAAGGTTTTGTCTGCCAGTTCCCTAGTCATCAGTTCAATGTACGTAAGCATAACATGAGCATATTTTTACCTTCGGAGATGAGATAAACCAACTCCGCCAGCAGCGCCCCTGAGAAGCAGGCAAATCCATGGAACAGTGTCAAAAAAATCCTCGAAGTTTCTATGAAGGTTCTTGGAACACATCTGTGCGTTATCACATAGACTGAGAGACAGAGAGGTCAGAATTGAGAACACGCTTTCCAGATCACTTTCCTGGACAATGATCAAATGAGCGATGACTGTGCAACAATGACAACTCACTAATAGCAACAAAATGTATAGGCTGGACTTTGTTAAGGTTAATGCACAGATAGATTATGGGGGCAATTCACAGATATCTTTAAATATGATGAATCAAATATGAGAACATGCATCATTATATGGCTTTAAACAAGGAGGACTTGATTGCTTGAAAGTTAAATGTCATTTATATCCCAAATATCACTTCTCTTTGAACATTTCTGATACCTTTTGGATTGATGTGAGGCTTTTTCTAGATAGTATCATAGCAATGTGTCATGAGATCTCTGATTCTGTAATTCCATGTCCATTGGTTCCTTATGGAACATGAATTTATCATGGAAAATCTGTACAAGAGTTGTGAAGTGAAACAAGAATGTTCTAAAATTTCATGACAGTTATTTATTGTTCCTGTGATCTTAAAGAGGTTGATGAGGCTTTCTAAGTATCAATGTCCTCTTCTTTGAAATGGTAATAGTGTTATTATTCATTTTCAGAGGTATTGTGACCTATTACACTACATATAAGGTGCTTAGTACAATACTGATTTGTTATATGTTAAATAAAGGCTAATTATCTTAAACAATATTTATCCTACTCATGCAAAGCACTGTGCAAAACCCTTTATGTATATTGCCCCATGTACTGGTTAGCCCTAAGTATCAACTTGACACAGCCTAGAGTCATCTGAGAGGAAAAGCCTCAGTCGAAGAATTGCCTAAATCAGAGTGGCCTGAGGGTATATCTGTGAAGGACTGACTAATATTAACTGATGTGCGGGGACCCAGCCCACTATGGGCAGCACCATCCCTGAACAGGTGGTCCAGGGCTGTACAAGGAAGTTATCAATCATGAGCTAGTGAGCAGCAGTCCTCCAATGTTCCTGTCTTCAGGTCCTTGCCTCGAGTTCCTGCCCTGACTTCCTTCAGTGATGGACTATGATCTAGAAGTGTCAGCTAAATAAATCCTTTCCTCCCCTGAGTTGCTTCTAGTCAGAGTGTTTTTGTCACAGCTGCAGAAAGGAAGCAAGAACACCCCATTTAAGAAGAAGTGCTCAGAAACAGGCACTAGCACAAGCCTTCTAGTACCCAGGCATGGCTGGGTACTAGAAATGATGGCAGAAATAGGCTGAGGGGAGCCCATGAGAGAAATTTTTTGAAAAATTAGGTAGACATAATCTTTTCTAAAATCAGAAATGTTTTAAAGTAAGTATATATGATTGTGTTCATGTCACATTGACATAGGTGTATTAAAATATGCATGAAAATTTTAGGGATGCCTATTAAAATATTTGATATTTATGGGCTGGAGAGATGGCTCAGTGGTTAAGAGCAAAGGCTGCTCTTGCAGAGGACCTGGGTTTGGTTCCTAGTACCCACATGGCAGCTAACAACTGTCCTAACTTCAGTTCCAGGGGATGCCATTTTCTGATGTCCATGTGCGTTGCATAACATGGGTTGCACTCACATACATGCAGGCAATACACTCATACACATAAAATAATAAGCTATTTAAAAATATTTGCTATTTGCTATACTATGGTGTCTGAGGGGTGCTTCAAAATTATGTAACAGGGAGGAGGAGGGCTCAAAAACGAGAGCAGAGTTGAACCACATTTGCCCCCGAGACACACCTTGCTGAAGCTGGACAATGGATACTGGATGTTCATCTCAGTAATCTGGACGATCATATTTACGTAGCAAGAGGTTGTAGAGTAATGCATTAAATATCATGAACAGTCTTAATTTGGAGTCGTTGCATTATTGCGTTTCTGACCTCTGACTCTTTTGTGATTTGGAAATTTTTTTTGCTATGAGATCATAAACATTAAAGCTCATTTTAAAGAGAAAAGATAGAAAGCCACGTGCTCTAAGCGCTCATCATTTCGCTGCCTCATCTCTAAGAAACCCGTTTTTATTGCTTCGTTCCCCTTTCAGGAATAGGGAACTCTTGGCTTACTTGCACTTCCCCCAGACCACCTCTGCATTTGCCCAGCACTTACTTTCCCCCTTTACAATTTACTATTATTATTATTATTATTATTATTATTGTGTGTGTGTGTGTGTGTGTGTGTGTGTGTGTGTGTGTGTGATGCGAGGGCTACAGTGTCCATGGGGAGGACAGAGGACAGCATGCTAGAGTTGGTTCTCTCCTACCATGTAGCTCCTGGGGATCGAACTTAGGTCGTTAGGGTTGACAGCAAGTGCCTTTACCTGAGGAGCCATCTCACTGGCCCTTGTCCAGCACTTTCAAATGAACTTACATAATGCAGATGTTATTAATGCTCCTTCATGCATTCCAGGAACACCTCTAGTTTATTTTCTGTGTGATTCACATGATTTTATTTATTCATTCAATAAACATTTAGGCGAGTCCCTAGCTGTGCTCCAGGAAATTTGCTCAGTGCTGGGCAAGGGATGGAAAAGGTGTCCATTCATTTTTAGATTTTAGGCTCCGGCAGGGCAGACAGCAGCACAGTGTAAATAATGCCAGGCGGTGCTAACCAGATTCTCTTTGCAAAAATACTGGTCAGGGATGAAGATAGGGATGTTGGTAAATAAAATGCTGTAGAGAAGGGCATCTAATATTGGTGGTCACGTGTCATGGCTCTCACAGCTCTTCTGTACGGCACAAATCACCAACAGGAACCTAGGCCTTCCAGTAGTTTCAGGAAGGTTCACCTGCGAGGACAAGGCTTTGGGAAGAACTGATTCACAGTTATAGAAGGGATTTGGCTTATGAACTTTGCTCACCATAAATACATGGAGACAAATAACAGGCAGAAGGAGTAAGTGGGTTGATTTCTTTTCCTGAGTAAAAGCAGAATGTAGGAGACCATTATTACTTTGCTACTTAATTATTAATCCTCTGCTTTTTCTCTTGCTGGAACTTCTGGTGCAGTGTATAATTCATGAACACACTTTGCCAGCTCTCAGCCTGCTGGTTAATCTCTCTTTGGTGTCATTTCAGTCGTTTTCGAAAAGCCTCCAGTTCCCTTTAATAGGACTTAGCTTTGTAAGTCTTCAAACCTCCAAATTTCAGACACTGAATTGCATGTTCTTATCTTCTTCAACTTCAGTGATCATCAAATTGACTTTTTAGGCTTTGAGATACTTCTTGTGGCCCATCACGATAGAGAAGATATTATCAACAAGTCAGTCACTACTGTAAAATACCCATTACATCACAAAGACACTGTAAAAATATTCAAAGTATATGTGAAAACAGGTCTTCATGCCAATGAGAGGTAAAACGTCTCCAGATAGCAGCTGGCTGTGGTTTACCAGGAGGCCACTAACAGCACGTGTAGCGTCTGTAACATATGGAGACATAACCACCTTCCTAAAGCATCTGGTCCTGGGGACTCGTTGCTGGAGTTCCTTTTTCACTCCACTTGTTCTGGAACAGCTGAAATGTGTTTACTCTGCCTGGCGAGAAGCAATTGTGAACATACGGAGAAGAGCCACCATTTCAGAAAATGAAACTCCCCTATTGTACCTGCAGACCATATCATGTTAGACTACCCATTGCCTCTCTGTGTGTTATTATCTGCCATTCTAAGACATTTTCGTCTATTTTCAGAGTCGGCAGGTCCTTCCTCATCCTCACAGTCTACACTGTCCCTTGTTTTAACTCTGTGGTTTTAACATACATGGAGATCATCCTCCAACCCAGGTAAATCTTGGTTTCTCAGTCCATTGACCTTTTATGTCCTTGTGTCCTCTGTTACTTTGGTTTCCAATCCATTCACATCCAGTGTCACACCTCTACCTTCATCCCAAGTAAGGGTAGGACAACTGTGGCTAGGGAATGACCAGCCCACCACCTATTTGCATAGTTTTATTGGTACACAGCCACACTTGCTCATTGTACATTGTCCATGGCTTGGATTATTCCACAGTGTCATAACTGAATCCATTTACTACCTGCCACTTTTTAAAAGGTGTGCTGATCACGGTTTGACTTAGGAACTGCTACTGCTGTTATATCAACGTTCCTACTTTCTTTCAATTCCTCAACCACTAAATGGCTGCAAGTTCCATAGTGACAAAGTTTTGACAAGTTTTTGTCTTTATTTTTCTTATTTTTTTTTTGCTGTTGTTGTTCTTAGTTGATACGTCTGACGCTCTCAGAGCACTGTCGGGCACCTAAGACTACTGGAGAATACACTGCTATCATTAAAACAGTGTGGAAAGCTTTCAACTTTTCCTTTTCTTATTGGTAGCTCATCTCCAGAGTATCACAGACTTTGCAGGGCAGAAGATACTCCCTGATAATTGTAGGTGAATCATTGTGCCTCTTTGCTTATGGTCATCAACACAGCCATTGTCAATAATTTGAAAACAAAATGTAGAAATTAAAAACTTATGTAGAAATGGTTGATTTCCTTCATTCGTTTACTCAATCAAAATATACTTATTGATAATGTACCATGTGTGGGTACCTTTCCAGAATGAGGGTCACAGGGGACTCTGAGGACTAGGAAGATTAGCCAGGGGTACAAAAGCCCTTGCTTCAGGGATCATGTGTTATATCCAGAGGCAGGCAAAACACACATAAATATATACAAGGTGATTCAAGATTTGGGTGTTTTCCAGGCCTCTGGGAACTTGCAGCAGTGTTGATAGCATGCACAAGCTCCGTGCAAACTCAATCAGGCAAAAATACAGCATAGAACTGGGGAAATAGGCAAGAGTCCCCAACCTCAGCAAGGAACTATTGGCAGCTGATCACTGTGTAATGAGGGAGAATTAGTTTTCTTTAAGGGAGTGATGATAGATAGGCTGAACAGTCTCTAGTGGATGCGCTCACACTGAGGGACATTTAGGGACACAAACTTGACTTGATAGGCCTTAAATATATGACAGAATGCATGAAATCTGATGGATTGAGTTATGGGGGTACAACTAGGGGAGGGGTCTGAATATGATTATGATGTATTGTATGAAATGTAAAAAATTCAATAAAACATGTATTATAAAAGAAAAAAGTATATATGTGTATGTGTGTGTGAGAGAGACAGAGACAGAGAGACAGACAGACAGACAGAGACAGACTGAGGCATACAGAATGGAGAACAGGTCAGAGTGGTCTCTCTGAGCAGATGGCTCTTTAGGAAACGCAGTGAGAAGTCAGCATTTCAAAACAAAAGAAAGGGAATTTTAAACACAGAGTAAGTGCAAAGGCCTTGGGAATAGAAATATATTGGCCACTTTAGAAACACAAAGGTTTTTAGTGAGGGGCGAAGGGTCAGAATATCACAAAAAGTAGTAGTGGGAACAAGATGCAGAAGGTAGACCATTTGAGTATTATTGACCCTGGGAAGGTGAATGAAACTATTTCTATGTCTTTGCTGTGGGACTGTAGGCAGGGGAATTCTAAGAGTGATGTTTAGGAAAGACCGTGATTGCTGTTTGGAAGAGAAGGGAGTACTGTGCCTGGGACAAATTCCGAGGCTCTGGTGGAATCAAGTATGGCCAGGATTAGGTTATATCTCCATGTAAATACTCTTGCTTTTGGATTGGAGGCTATAGGTAAGGAGTAGGGAGGGATCCAGGGGGGCTCCTGGGAGACAAACACGTCTGTTCACATCATTAGGTCTCACATGGCTAATTGGTTTGTGATACAAAGAGCAGACAACAGTGCCTAATCCAGAGTATGGCATTATTTACTCATGCAAAGAGCAACGAGGAAAATGATAAGCTCATCTTGTGGTGCTAATTACTGAGTACTATGTACTAAGCACCGATTGTTTATCTTTGCATGAACTATTTCACTAGAGTCTTTGAACAACTCTTGTTCATATTCTGGGTTGGAGCTGAGGTTGGTCCAATTTTAAGACCAAAGAGTTGAACAATCAGGCTGTATTGCCTCCCAGGCATTACTTGGTTTTGTAGTTCAACACACTTTATACAAGTTTTTCTTATCCCCATTGACTCTTACCCTGATGCTGTAATACAAAGAATAATGATTATTATTTCTTTTTTAAAGACCAGAAAGTTGAAGCTTAGAGTATAAACGAGTCCTCAAAGACTCACAGGTAGCAAGTGAAAGGCAGAAAATGAAGCCAAAGTCTTCTGGTCTCTGGCCCATGGATCCTATAGTAGGCAAATGCTTAAGTGAGTTGGACTCAGTTTCCAGATGGGTAATAAACAAGGTTACAATGAAGTGATTTACATTACATGATCCACCTTTTTAACAGCCCATGGTTTAATGACTTCTTTGGATTCTAAATGTTGAGTCACTGTGCTAAGCTGGCTGGGAGTTTTCTCAGTATAATTACTCACTGCTTTTTTCTACATGCAGTCCGGAACATTTTGGCTAGTTCCAAAACTTTCTAGACCAACACCAGGGCTGATCACAAATGCTGACACAGTGCCATTCGTTAGACTTCTTTTGTGTTCTTTGCTGTGCTATATAATCGGTCCTATCATCAAATCTTATAACTTATCCATGTAGAGCCCACAGACTGAGATACTTTAACATTTAACATAATAAAAAGAAATTGGATTTGCATACCTATGATTACAAATTAATTCATTCATTTAGTTTTTTTGACTAAATCTCTCTGGCTTCAAGTATATGCACATGTGTGTGAATGCATATTTATTAAGTACATACTTAATTTGGGAATAACTTTGAAGATAATACACTCATTGAAGATTTTGGACCCAAATGAAATGATTAGAATTTTCATTTAGGATGATTATGCAAAAGGTTGTATAAAATGGGGGAGACATTGGAGGTATGAAGATACTTGGAGCATGTAAAAACATTCTCAGTAAAGTGTAACGTGGGTCGAGTTACAATAAGGTGTCCCATTGAACGGAAACGAGGAGCACAGAGACAGAAGATGTGATAGGTTATGCCGATAAGTGTATGTACACCCAAATACACACACGTTATTGTATTTCAGGAAGTTTCTGAAGTACTGTGGTGAACTATAAAGTGACTGGTTTAATCAATATAAGCAACTGAGATAATCTAGAAATTTTGATAGTTAATAAACATAATTTGAACATGTCTTATGAAATACCAGTGATCGCATTTAATCTAGTGTAATTTAATTTAAAGACATTAAGTTATCAGGAAAATTACATCAAATTTTCATCTCATTTGCATGTTTATATACTCTCAAAGTACATTAAACATCACTTTTGGAGGGAGTATGTATGTGAGTTTGAGTGAGAGGGAGGGAGGTGGGAGGCGAGAGGATGAATTCAGTTGTAGCTCTCTTCTAGATTTTAGCAGTTTTTTTTTTCTTTTTCTTTTCTGTCTGACCAGACGGTATTGGCTCTAATCAGGTTAGTGAATCCTTTTATCTACATCCAAATAGAAGCGGTAATTGTTTATTGATGGCAGAGAAACAAAGAGAAAACACTACAAATAAAAGAGTGTGAAGGGGCTGGAGCAATGACTCAGCAGTTCAGAGCAGTGGCTGCTCTTTCAGACCTGAGTTCAGTTCCCAGCACCCACATGGTGGCTCATAACCATCAGTAACTACAGTTCCGAGGGAACTGATGTCCTCTTCTGGTCTCTAAGGGCATTGCACTCATGTGGCATACTGACATACATGTGTGGAAAACACACATATAAAATAAAAATAAATAAATAAATAATGAGAGGGAAAATAGGCTTGCTTAAAGTCTTGTGGGATATATTCAGGCAATGAACCAAACACTTGCCGCTTGACTCGTTCCTTCGGGGTGGCATGCTGTGTACAAAGGGCTGACTGAAAGAACATTACTCACCGGCTGGGCTTGCCAGAGCTTCAGCAACTCCAAGGAACCAGACAGAAACAGGCCATGGAGGAAACAGAGACGACTTTTCCTGAAAGAGGCTGTTCCACCAGTGTGAAGAACTTTCTGTGTATCTCAACGAAGCCAGCTGTCATCACAGACAAGCCTGCAGAAATGTTTCCAGCAACTAGAGAAAGACAAAATGAAAAGAAGATCTGGAAATCAAGGCCATAGGCCACAGCATTCTTATACAGCTACCCTCAGGGACGTTTCTGCAGCATAGTTTGCTCCCTGGATGTCAAGACAACAGCTAAGCGTGTGGTGGAGACACACAAGGCTCAGGCTGTGGATTCAGAAGGGCTCAGTTCACCCCCTATTGCTTGATTCACAGGTGAACTTCAGGCTAGCTACTTAAGTCCGTTACCACTCTGCTGAACTGCAAGGCCTGGTAATGATGTTCACTGTGTAGGGTGCTTGTGAGATTTAAGTAAGATAGTGTTCTGCTATTATAAAGACTCCTTGGAGGAAACAGCGTGGTAATTATGGAAGATACGGAATAGATTTCACCTTCCCACATGAAAGTTATTATGCTAAGCAACTTTCCCCTTCCTTTTGATTTTTATGAAACAAGGCCTCACACTTGGCCCATGCTGGCCTAGAATTTATGGAGATTTTCCCACCTCAGTCTCCCATGTGCTATAAATAAGTTTAAAAAATATTTTATTATTTTTATTTTATATATATGAGTTTATTGCCTGCATGTATGTAAGTGTACCCATGTCATGCAATACCCACAGAGGTCAGAAGAAGGCATTGGATTCCCTGGAATTGGAGTTACAGATGGTTGTTAGCTGCTGTGTGGGTGCTGGGACTTGAAACTGGGTCCTCTGTAAGAAAAACCAGTGCTCTTAACCACTTCTCAAGCCCATATAGATAAATTTTTAAAAAAGAGATATGTTTGAGTAAAAAGTGATTTGGGGAAAATTTAAGTCAAAATTATCTCTTTATATGGCTGAAGTTATTATTATTTTAAAATTTTATTTATTATTTTTTATTTATGTGTATATGTGTATTGCCTGCATGTCCGTAAGTGCACCTGTGTTGTGCAATGCCCACAGAGGTCAGAAGAGTCTGTCGGATCCCCTGGGACTGGAGTTACGGACAGTTGTTAGCTGTCATGTGGATACTGAGATTTGAACCTGGGTCTCCTGCAAGAACAAGCAGTGTTCTTAACTGCTGAGCCATGCCTGAAATTATTATTTTTAAATGATTTGGTGATAATATGAAGACATTATTAGGATTTTTTTTGTCTTGTCTTTGATCTTTGCAGCTAATAGAGAATTGAAGACTAGAAACTATTTATGAAATAATTAAAGAGGGGTCTGGGGAGATGGCTCAGTGGGTAAGAGCACTTGCTGTGAGAGCAAGAGGACCCGAGTTCAAATCCCTGGCACTCATGTCAAAGCAGAGCGTGGCTGCATGTAACCAGAGCCCCAACATTTTGAGGCATAGACTGGCAGATCGTCTGTGCTTACTGACCAGCCAGACAAGCCAAAATGGTGAATTTCAGGTTTAGTGAGGGACCCTGTCTCAAAAAATACAATGGAGATTGATAGAGTAACACACCTAATGTACTCCTCTGGCTTTCCACATATGCATACACAGGTGCATACCTGTACATACATGTGCATACACATCACAAATACTCTCTCACATATACAAAAAACTTTATAGAGGAGAAGTAGAAGAGCAAGAATAAAAATCATTAAATAATTAAGGAGGTGAAAAGTGTGAGACAGATGAAAAGGTCCATCGTGGGCAAGTGTCCACATAGGGGCCAGCCCTTCCTTCACTTTCAGAAATTTTCTAGGCTATCTAGGTTGGAAGGAGGGATTTCATGACAGAGTTTATATCTGTTGTGACCACTCCATCTCTCAATCATATAACTGTATGTAATCTTATTGAAACAGAGGTGTGGGGGTTGGAGACATGGCTCACCAGTTAAGAGCACTGACTGCTCTTGCAGAAAACCTGGGTTTGATTCCCAGCACCCACATGGCGGCTATGAACCGTCCTTAACTCCAGTTCCAGGGGAATCTGAAGCCCTCTTCTGACTTCTGCAGCATTGCACAACATGGGTGCCCTCACATACATGCAGGCAATACACTTGTACACATAAAATAAAATAATAAATAAAAGATTATAAAAGAAACAGAGGTGTGGTGGGTTTAATGAAAATGTCTCCCATAGGCTTCACATATTTGGGCATTTTGTCCCCAGTGAGTGGCGCTGTTTTGGGAGGTTTTAGGAGGGGTGGCCTTGCTGGAGGAAGTGTGTCACTGGGGGTGAGCTTTGAGAGTTCTTAAGCCTTGCCAGATTTCCAGTTCCTCTCTGCTTCCTGTGCCTGTTTGAAGATGTGATCCCTTGACTTTCTGCTCTAGTCACCTCTGACACCATGCCTCCCCCACCATTATGAACTCTAATCCTCTGGAAGCATAAGCTCAAATAAGTTTTTCCTTCTGTAAGTTGTTTTGGTCATGGTGTTTTATCACAGAAACAGAAAAATAACTAATGCAGAACTTGGTACCGAGAGTGGGCTGCTGCTGTAAGGAACCTGACCATGTGGGTTTTTGGAGGAATGTGGAAGACTTTGGAAATAACTAATACAAGAAGTAAAGCTTAGTTTAATGGAATTCACTTGAAATTTAGAGCTAGTCCCATTTTACCAACTTGCTAACGTTTTAGATAAAGCAAAGCTTTCAATTTAAAAGGTATCAGTCTAATATTTAAACAGCATCGTGTTTGCTTTGGTTGATGGTTAAGCTGGTCAGTAATTTTTAAATTATATTTTCTCAACATTTTAATGTGCCCATGGAGGCTGTTCTTTATCAGGTCTCCAAGAAATTAAGTGTGTAATAAAAATAAAGAAAACCCAAGTAACAGTTCAAAACTTTGAGGAAAATTCAAATTTATTATTATTTTAAATTGGGCTCAATAAAGAACCATTCATAGTGAACTTGAGATTTTCATCCTGTAAGTAGCCCATTTAAGATGTGAATTTCTCATCAGGTAAAATTCATCATAAAATTGCATTTTTCTCAGTTACTAAGTGTATTCTAGGTGTATCATAAAGAGTACTAACATATAAATTCAATTTAATTTTTATTCTGTTCCTGCTATATGCAAGGCAGTATGTCAGGCACAGTGGGGGACGTAAAATGAACATCTGCTGTCCTCCTATCAGACTCATATTCCATTGAGGAGTATGAAAAGGACCAGTTTCTAGTCCAAGAGGTGAAAGACATCATTTTACGCTTTAATAAAAGAGAACTTGGGGCTGGAGAGATGGTGCAGCGGTTAAGAGTTGATGGCTCTTGCAGAGGACCTGGGTTCAATTCCCAGCACACATATGGAGGCTATGAACCATCCTTAACTCCAGTTCCAGGGGAATCCGACACCCTCTTCTGACCTCCGCGGCATTGCACGACATGGGTGCACTCACATACATACAGGCAATACACTCATACACACAAAATAAAAATAATAAATAAAATAAAATAAGAGAGAAGAAAACCAGAATGAAAAGGTGAGGGTATTATAAGTGGTAATGGCAAAGTCACAGAGCCCAGAAAGCTTTGGGCCAATTTTCAGAATGGTGGGATGCCCATGTTATCTGAGAGTCAGGAGAGAAGATAGATTGGGGTCAGATCCTAAGAGGCATTTGATACATTCTGGAGGCATTGAACATTAATCTGGGATAATAGAATCATTGGAGTTTGGGAACACAAGTAAAATGATCAGCAGTGTCATTGAGAATGATGATTGTCAAGGTCACGTGCTGATTGGTAGAATGGGAATGGCTTTAGAGGTAAGGAAGACAGGAAGCTTTAAGAACAATCCAGGTGAAGTACGGAGGCTTGAGCTATAAGCAGGAATTCTACCTCGGAAAGAGAAAGCAGGTAAAGCCATAGTAGCTGGAGCAAAGGATAAGGACGTGGTAGATGTTATGTTGATGAGAGTCCAGGTAACTGGAAAGCTCAGAGTGGTAACAATATGAATGGGGTCCTTAAGTGGATACAGAGAACATGGCGTTTAATTCTGAACTGAATCGGAGATGTTACGGGTCATCTGAATAGAGCTGCCCAGAAAACCATTAAAAATGCATATTAAAGCTCAGGAGATTGGGTGAATCAAGAGAAAAAGATTCACAATTGAACTGCTGAGTGTGTGGGTTTAAGGTGAGGTGAGGCTGAAAGGGGCTTGGAAGGGACCGAAAAGAATGTCTAAGCAATGCCCTCAGTGGTGATCAGACATCGGTGAGAGAAGAAGGACAGAAAGGAGGTTTAAAGGGAGGCTTTAAGGAAGAAGACAGAACAGAACTATCGGCCTTTTCTTTAAATTCTTCACTCTCCCCATTCCTTCATACTATCGCGATCCCTTTTCTTTTCCCAGTAGCTCCAAATACATCAAGTTCTTCAAATTCTATCCAAAATGTTTTATAAACCAATCTCCTCCTCTCCATGGTCACTGCCATCATTCCAATGCCTTTCTCATTAACCCGGACTTTGCAATGTCTGTACTGACTGGTCTTCCCATTTCCAAGCTAGTCTATGTCTAACAATGAACACTGGCAAGGAATAACCTGTAAACGCAAGTGAATGTTACCCCAAGCCCTCTACATGACATGTGTGATCTGGCCTGGGCTCATCATTTTATGCTAATTGATTGCGAATTCCTCTTATTTTACTGTGGTTTAGCCACATGCATCTTCATTTTTGTCAAGTGTCTTAAACTCTTTCTCACTATAGAGACTTCGATTTGCTCATCTCCCTTTGTGAAACATTTTCCTGACCTACCTCATGCTTATTTATCTTTAAGTTATGTATTTCACAATCTAAACTAGATCTTGTCTGTCATTCTCTCCATTTTCCATACTTACAACCATCTGATATAATGTACCCTGGTGTCTTCATTTGTATCGTGAATGTTTCAATTATCTGTTCATTTGCTCTATGAGAATTGGAACCAATTTTGCTTTTTTCTTTATTACCAACACAAATACCCAGATTCAGAGTAAGCAACACACATTCCCACAGCCACATACCCACACAATAATAACAAACAAAATTAAAAAGAGTGCTTTGGGAAGGGAAAGCCAAACAATTTACTTAAGAAGTTAACAGTAAGAGGAATCAGTTTTATAACATGTGGAAGGCTTGTTCATGTTTTCATGCAAAGGAAGGCACCAACAAACAGAAAAGTTATAGACGTAAGAACAAGATGCCAATATAGAAATGTCTTGAGGTAGAAGACATAATCACAGAAAGGAAGAAAAAGCATCACTGAAGGAAAATGAACGTATAGAACACTTAGAATACAGAGTACTGAGGACCAGAAGAACTGAATGTGAGGATATATGTACCAAATGACCTTGATCTGGCAACTTAGAGAAGCTACTTACTTCCCCAGAGTGAGCAGATGGGGATGGAATGCATAGAAAAAAGGGAACATTTCCAAAAACTACTATTGATCCCTTTAGATAAAGATGGGAAGTCTATGGTGAAATTGGGATTCTTTGCTGGGATCTACAGATTATATCACTAAGCTCCTTTGGTGCTTCTCCCATTTTGACTATATAGCAAACAATTAGAATAAGTTCAAGCTATTGAATTGTTTACACATTTCAGATGAATTTCTAAAATGTTTACACAGAAAGAATACAGCATTGGAGGAATTTTAATTAGGGAAAGGTCAAAAATCCTTAAATAACTTTATTTGTTAATAAATGATTAATCAGGCTAGAGATGTAGCTCAGTTGAACCCTAGTCACCTTAAAGAATCACCAGGACCTTAGGACTTGGAGGCCCCAGGCATTTTAGAAGGTAACAGTGAGGCTATTAAAGAAAAGTTGGAGAACTAGTTGGAATTTCATACACCCAGCTATGGGACCTAAATTTCAACTTCTACCGTAGAGACTGGGTGAGTATTCACACTCCTGCTCTTCCTCTGGCAAGGGACTAGGACCTTAATCTGCGGAAGTTAAATAGGAGTGACCATGACCTTGAGGAAGAAGGTTAAGGCTGAAAAGGAGAAGATTCTGAACAGTGAGGCAACCCTCCCCATACTTTACCCTTAGCACAAGGGAAGAGTCTCCAAGGAAGAAGTGGAAAGTGCCTTCTTTTAACAGCTTGATACTTCTTGTAAAAGAACTCTCCACCCACTGTTTGCTGGGGAGAGGTCTCACAATAATATAACTGGTTCTCTGTAAAATCATTTCATTGGACAGCCTACCTTTGATAAATCCCATCTGTGTACATAGACGTGCTACCCAGGGCGTTATGTTCGCGTGGTCTTCCTTATGTTTTCAGTCATACTATTCTGTTGTAGTGTGACTGGACAATGGAGGTCACCAGACATTTGAGAAGAATGTTCAGTATCAAAAAGAAAAACAAATTGGAAAGGAGGTACTATCTAGTTGATACCCTCAGAGTGGTAAGATAGATCATTGCCCAACAACATAGGAACAAGTTTGCGTGAAAGAAGAAAGATTAAAAAAAAATAAAAACCTTGGAAACCAAATATGACTAACATTTAAAAATCGTAGACTACTTGAAGGATTAAGTCAAAGACATTTCCAAGAGATTAGATCAGCAACAGCAACGAAAGGAATTAAAACAGCAACAGCAGCAAACAAACAAACAAAAAACCCAATCAACTCACCAATTAACCGGTCAACTAACCAACAAACCGTGTAACTAACCAGAAAACCAACTAACTGACAAATCCGTTAACAAATGAACTAACCAGTTAACTAAGCAACTTTACAACCAACCAAGTAACCAGTTAACCAATCAACCAATTAACTAACCAACTGTGTAACCAACTAAGTAACAAACCAAAGAAACAGACAAAAAAACCTTAAAATTATAGATATTGAACATAAAGTTTTGAGAAAATTATTGGATTGTTTTTGCAATGTGCAACATTTGATCAATAGGAATTCAGAAGGGAAATACAGAGAAAATGGAAGGAAATGCTTTCTAAAAACTAGTATTTTTCTGATTTAAAGAGTCTACCTGGGTCAATCATACAATAGTTAAGAAAGATTCTTATCAAGATACAATGTCATTTTAGAACTTTATAGATACCAGAAGAGTCTTCCATTCAGGAAAATAAATTATGAAAACAGGAAGGAGTATCTGAAGAACTCTGTACTTCTCAACAGTGATTCAAGTTGCTTTCTCAGGATTCCTCCTTGAAATGTGAAGGCTGAAGATGTCGCTCAGTGGTAAAGCATGCTTAGCATGTGTGAGGTCCTGGTTCACTCTCCATCACAGGAAGATTATACAGGAAGATTTTAGAATTTGACCTCTACGAGTATCTTCTAAGACACCTCTCATATTAACTAAGGTAATCTAGAGAAAAAATACCAGGCACTTTTGGGTACTGACTCTTGACTGTGCAATGCATAGAATGGTTTATAATTTGTGTAGGAAATTTCATAGCATTTTTAGCAATAGTTTAGATCAGAGTCTTCAAATTTTGTTTCCTGTAAATGACCAGTAATAAATATGGTTCTTGTAAGCCAAAACACAAAGTTAAGGGGATATAATTATTTGTGTAAAAAGAGAGAAATTTCTACAAGCTTTTAATGAATCACATTCAAAATAATCATTTGTGAGGAAGTAATGCAATATCACTCAATTAGGGTTCAACGTTAGCATTTCTCATCACCAAATAAATAGCAAATGTTTGTCTGTGCAAATCTTTCTCAACTTACATGTTACGCAGACAGATGTTGGACTAGATTTGTTCTATAAGCTACAATGAATTTTGAGTCTCTGGTTTTGTCATCGGCTTTTACTGCTTATTTCTGAATTTTAGCTCTGGCCCGATAATTCGTGACTTTCCAGTCAGGCCACTGCCGCTACCGCACACCTGCCTGAAACCTTAGAGAGCCTGTGTCTTTTTCTTTCGTTCTCCACACTAGTAGGTGTGATCACCCAGCACTGTTGGTGTTACCTGGGAACTTGTTAGCCATGCAGAATCTCAGGGAGCCACCCAAGAACCGAATCAGATTTTGTATTGAAATGATCCACAGATGGTTCCTGTCCAAATTAAACTCTGCGAATCACTGCATTATTACAGAACAGCGTCGGACCTGATCCAGCACAACTCAATGAAAGGTCCTTCTCCAGACAATTTTAGGCAAGCACACATTTAACTCATTTCTAAAAGTCCATTGATGAAACTAAAAATGCTTGTGATGGGATCATTTAGAAAGATCAGAAATGTATTTTCTCACAGTTTTCCAGGTCAGCAAGTCCAAGATCAAGGCTCTGGCATGTTCATTTGCATGATGCAGGCTGCTCTCTGATCCAAATGGGTACCTCCAAGGTTGCATCCTCCAAAAAGGAGAGACGTTGTGTCTCATCATGCAGAAGGCAAAGGGCAAAATGAACATGCTCCTTCCCCATCAGGCCCTTTTATAAGTGCACTGGGACCCATTCGTGGCTCACTCACTGCCCACAAGGTGCACTTCCCAGTACTGTGGCATTAGGGATTAAGTTTCAACATGACTTTGGATAGGACAAGAACAGACTATACCAGTCATTACTTAATGATTTAGGGCAAAGCATATTATACATGAAGGCTCTGAAAAACTACGTCTGCTTTCTTTTGCAACTTCAGTCTGGTGCCGATAAAAAATGATTTTTTTAATTCAAAGTCTGATTCTACCCTAAATTTAATTTGCTCCATTTTTAATTCTTAACTTTGGTGAGCTCACAACACATCCAAAGCAGACTGTCATTTATCAGAACTCACACATTTTAAACTTCCTACAGATCTGTATTTACAAGATTAAGCACAAGGGTTCCAAAGGAGATATTATATTCAGATAAATAATATATGTTTTAATATTGGCTGCATGGTTGCAGACAAGCCCATAAGAGTCTTGAAGCTCTTATAATTTATTCTATTATCCTATCATGTAATACTTTTCCAAATTAGACCACGGTGAAATAAAAGTCAGAATTCATTTGAATGTTAAGGTTTCATTTACTGTTTTATATTGAAGCAAAATCCAATAATAAATAATGGATATATTAAGATTTTTAAGGTATTGGCTGAACTTATTCACTGAGAAGACTGGGGGGGTTCTGTGGGTAGTCTGATGTATGGTGTTTGATGTGTAAGCTTACCACCATAGCTATGAAATTCTATTGAGCCCTTAGGAAATTCCCCTTGGATCTGTCATTTTAGCAAACTTACAGAATAGGAAATGAACTCTTGTGAGAACAGTCTGGTGTCCTCAGAACACTCTGTGGAAATAGCACTGATGATATTATCATGTATTTTCTCTCTTTAGGGAAGATATTTCTCGTTATTAGAATGGCCCGTGGTTTAAAATTGTTATTGTTTTTAGTCCTAGTTGTGTGTTTCTATGCCTGGTGGAGCTACCCACCCAACCACTCTCTCTGTTTCTTTGGATCTCATTTCAGGAGCTTCAGCTATGGTTTACATTTTAATTTCTGAATGTGGAACAGGTCATTCATTAAACACAAAGATCAGATAACACAAAAGACTCTATAAGGCATCAAATACTGCTTCAGATGCTGAACTAGATCCATCTACCTCACCTCATATTTAATTCCAATTTGATGTTAACATTAAAGACTGAGAATATTAATGTGCTTTTGTTAAACAAATGAACAACTAAAATGAAAATTTATTTGCAGTAAATATCTATAAAAGTCATCTTTTTAGTGTTTGTAGTTCTTTCTATTAAATAGTTTTGCAACGGGCAAATAGTATATGTCTTGGGGGAAATTTTTAATTAATTTAGTTTTATGTATGTGTATTAGTGTTTTGTTTGCATGTATGTAGGTGCACCAAGCACAATGCCTGTAGAGGCCAGAAGAGGCATCAGGTCCATTGCAACTGGAGTTACAGATGGTTATTAGGCACCAGGTATGTGCTAGGAGCTGAACCAGGGGAGCTCTCTGCAAGAGCAGCCATTTCTCCTAATTACTGAGCCATCTCTCTAACCCCATTCTTGGGAAAATTTATCAGTTTGAAAACTACATAGAAAAAAGTAATTCCATCTAGGCATAGGTCCGACATGCCTGTAATCCCAGCACACAGGTGTGTAAACCACAAATTCCAGGACATCTAGGGCTGTACAGCAAGACCTTGTGCAAATTAAGAGCAAGAAAAGAAAAAGTAATCTTTTCTGAGATAATCCTATTTCCAATAAAGGTGACTGGATCCTTAACTCAGGTTTTAGTGTGTCAGTTTCTTTCTTTCCAGCCCAAATTTAGAATTTTATGTGATTGCCAATTATCCGAAGTAGCACAAGGCACTGGTTACACATAAAGGGATCAGCACTTTGGTCAAACTCTATCATAAAAAAAAACCTTTCAGTTAGAATTTGAATTTTCAGGTTACTTGAAAGATCTTACAGGAATTTGAATATATTTGTCTGCATTTCAATTTAAATGGTACTTCAAATCCAAGATAATTATACACTTAAGCTTTGTGTAGCACTTAGTAACAATCGTAATTGGGCTAATTTTAATCAGATTAATACTTGTGTATGTTAGCACTAACTACCGAATGCCACGTCACAGGATTTTAATAATGCTAAGGAAAAGAAATAAGGAGTAAACAGTTTTGAACCATGAAAGTCTAAACTGAAGCATGGCTAATTATAACAGGATAAATCACAATGATACTGCAGATTTTAGAATTTTTGTCAATTAAGGTTGACCCTTAAATAGATGCATCTGTATGTGGATAGTATTAGGAAAATATAGTCTGGATAAATACTCTCAGTGCATCAAGTCTTCTCCTGATATAGTCCTGGAAGGTGTAGAGATTTTAGCTGAGGATGACCTTGAACTCCTCATCCTCAGCCTCTGTCTCTCAAGTGCTAGGATTTTAGGCACGTAGCACCATGCCTGGTTTATGCAGTGCTTGAAATCAAACCAGGCCTCTGTATGCTAGGCAAACATGCTACCAACTGATCCACACCCTCAGTCCTAGAGGTATTCTATTTATTTATTTAAAATATTTTATTTATCATTTTTATGTGTAAGTGCATTCCCTGCATGCATGTTAGTGCACCTGCGTCGTGCAATGCCCTCCAAGGTGAGAAGAGGGCATAGGATCCCCTGGAACTGAAGTTACAGATTATTGTTAGGTTGTTAGCCACCATGTGGGTGCTGGGAACTGAACCTGGATCTTCTGTAAGAGCAATCAGTGCTCTTAACTGCTGAGTCATCTCTCTGGCCCCATTAAAAAAAATATTTTATTTCCCTAGAGATATTTTAATAGCTGACATATTTCTTGATTTCATTATGTGATGAACTCAGCAATGTCATGTCTTGGATTAGAAGCCCTTCTTTGTATTGCATTTTGAGCAAAATAAAGGAAAAAATTGTATAACTTCATTAAATTTCAAGTTTGACCAGCTGGGTGAGATGACTCCATCTCTCAGGGGTCTGTGTTGTGATTCTGTATCTCAGGCATTGACATTGTCTTTACCATTTGCCTCCCTTAAAGGTGACAGCTCCTGGAAGGAGAAGACAGAATGTGGGAAGGAGTGGGAGAGGTCAAGAAATAGCTGCTGATTAGAGACAAAAGGGCTGCCGTGGTTAATGATCCCTGTCAACCTTACAGCCTCTAGCATCACATGGGAGACAGATCTCTGGGCATGTCTGTGAGGGACTTTCTAGATTAGGTGAATTGAGGTGGGAAGACCCATCTCATTCTAGTTTCATTCTGTTGCTATGACAAACACCAAAAGCAACTTAAGGAGAAAATAGTTTATTTGACTTATATTTCCAGGTCACAAGCCATCACTGAAGGAAGTCAGGGGAGGAACTCAAGCAGAACCTGAAGCAGATCTGTGGAGAAATGCTGGCTTCTGGCTCACTTGAGGCTCCTGTCTAGCAAGCTTTCTTATACAGCCCAGGACCACCTGCCTAGGTCTGGTGCCACGCACAGAAGCAGGGTACTCCTACCCCAATGGATGATCAGGACAGCTCCTTACACACAAACGCACAAGCCAATCGTATCTAGGAAATTCCTCAGCTAAGGCTTTGTCTGTCAGGTGACTCTAGGCTGTGTCAAGTTGACAGTTAAGTTTAACTAGGAAACACCCCTAATTTGGGCAACACCATGGGCTGGAGTCCAAGACTTCATAAAAAGAACTCAAGCTGAGTATCAGTATTCATTGTTCCTTATTTTGTAGTGATGTGGTATGACCAGCTACCTGCCACCAAGTCTTCCCCACCATGATGGTCTATGTCCCCTTGAACTGTAAGCCAAAAGAAACTCTTCCTCCTATAAGTTGTTTTCGTCTGGTATTTGGTAAAAGCTTTGAGAAAAGTAACTAGTTAGGGAACATTTCTTTATATTGTTAATTGGCAATACTAATAATGCTAGTGGTAATAATAATAATAATGATATCATGGCCATAGAATTAAAGCACTTGAAGTTAAATGACACTCCATAGATGAAGCTTGGCACATTAAATTATGGTTTATCATGCATCTAAATGTAGTATATATGTGAAGATATTTCAAATTAGGAACTCATATGTCCATTCCTAATTTATATACCTATATACTTGACATTTTCAGGCCCTTGAGTTCAAAGTGAAAGGAAATTTTGATAGTAGACTACCTCAGCTCTGCAAATTACTATCAAAAAGTACCCTTGTTTTGGCTTTCATGTTCTGATGAAACTTGTTAATCATAACTACAGTATGGAAAACAACACAAATATCTAGTTTGAAAGATGCATATCATCACGTTTATATTCCCACAGAAAAGCATTATGCAAATAAATCAACAGCATGCAAATGGATGAATGGATGGAGTCTGTCTAGGAAACATTAGAATTCAGTGCTCTGTACCCAGTGGAACGGGGCTTAATTTCTTTGATGTGAATCTAGTTTTCTTTCCTCCTTTGCAACAGGTCTAGTTACCGATTTTGAAGGGTGAATAATTTAGTTCATCAACAACATCAAAAAATGTACTAGAAAATTCTGCCCAACTTTATTCACAAGTGTATACCTTTAAGAACAAACATGATTTCAAATATGTCATAGAGAAAGTCGACCAAATTTAAAGTGAATTTAAGATACTTTATTCTAGTGAAGGGCTTCTAATACTCTTATTTTTCATGGTCTATTTCCTTAAAGAAGCCCAGATTTGAACACTTTATGGAAGCTCTAACTGGTATGTTTCACGATGCAGTGCAGGACTGCCATCAACGCACCCTCGGTGGATGTTGCTTTCATTCTGCTTCAGGAGTGAAATTGCCGAGGATGGATGAATACGAGGCCCCACTTTCATCTGCATCCTCAAAGTACTGGAGACATTTCTGGGCATTCACTAAATAATACTGTTTCTTGGATTTCTGAATCAGCAGACTTATAAAAAAAAAAAAGACCACTTTCTGAAATTCAGGGATTGTCAAGATTGGCAGCTGATTACTGCTGGGTGAGGCTCGTTTCTTTAAGGCAGAGACTCCAGACAGACTGACTAGACCCCAGTGAATGAACTTGCACTGAGGGACATCTGGGTACACTGACTTGACTCAATAGGCCTTAACATATATGACAGAATGCATGAATTCTGGTGGGGGAGGGCTATGGTGTTCTGGATGGGAGGGTATACAGACGATTAAGATGTTTGGTATGAAATATGTAAAAATTCAATAAAACATACATTTAAAAACTCTTAAAACTTTTATTTTTGCCTAGAGAGATGGCTCAGCAGTTAAAAGCATTTGCTGTACTTGAAGAGGCCCAGGACTCACTTCCCAGCACCCACATGGTGGCTTACAAATGCCCATAACTTCAGTTCCAGGGGAATCCATCGCCCTCTTCTGGCCTCTGTGGGTACTGCAAGCATGTGGTATCCTTAGATACATGCAAGCAATACACTCATACGCCACACATAAAATGTAAAATAAATAAATAAATAAATAAATAAAAGAATTAAATTTTGTTGCATTCTATTACAACACACATTGACAGGGCTACCTGATGAGCAGAAAAATGTGTACATTCATGTAATACAAGCTCCATAAGTGAACACAACCAAAGAAGCTATGACGCGTTCAATAGCTTTGAGTTCTCACCCAAAGCAAACTCTCAACCTGTGGTCCGATCTGGCCCAAGAATGCTGATGGATTTATACAGAGCAGGAATCACACTCTGAACTGTAGCTTCTGTAAAGAGAGAAACTGCGAGATAAAGGTGTGGGCAGAAGACTGTGTCTCCAGTGGTGTTTAAAGAGAGACGCGAACAGCTCAACCAGAGGAAAACGTCTCTTCCACAGTCTCACCTTGACTACCTTTGTTTTTCTTTCCTTAATATTTTAGAATTATTATTATGATTTTTTAATTCTAAGTTGTTCTTTATCATTCCTTTTTTATGCTTACGGAAATTAGTCTCATACACAACAAAGGAAAAGAAACTGTTTTTGCTTTCTGATAATCAGTATACACTATTATTTCTTTCTTCTCCAATTTTTTGTTGAGTTTTTATGCATTTCTTATAATACATCTTAATCAAATTTAAACCCCTTCCTCTCTCCCCACCTCCTCATATTCCCCTCCCCACCGGATTTCAGGTATTCAGTCATATATGTTAAGTCCTATCCAGTCAAGCATTTGATTCCAGATGTTCCTTGATTCAAGTTCATCCACTGGAGTCTAGTCTGCCTACATAGAGTCACTCCCTTAAAGAAGATCTACTGTCCCTAACCCCATAGTAATCATTTGCCAATAACAGTTCCTTGGCTAGGCTTGGGGCCTGCTGCCCATTTCCCCTATTCTATGCTGGGATTTTGTCTGATTGACTTTGTTATGGGTCTTTTACATGCTGTCACTCTTGTTACAAGTTCATGAGCAAGTTCCCAGAGGCCTGAAAGCCTGTTTTCATATGTTGGTGCACCAACCCTGGCTCTTACAATCTTTCCACCCACTCTTCTACAATGGTCCCTGAGCCGTGGGTAGGTGAGGTTTAGTATAGGAACCCTATTCAGAGGCACAAACTCTACAGTCTCTTAATTTTATGTGTATGAATATATTGCCTGCGGTATATAAGTGCAACTATGTAGTGCAATGCCCACAGAAGTCAGAATGTTATGGACAGTTGTTAACCACCACGTGGGTGCTGGGAGTTGGACCCAGGTCCTCTGTAAGAGGAGCCAGTGCTCTTAACCAGTGAGTCATCTCTCCAGCCCCAACCTTAACTACCTTAACTATCATTTCAGGTTACCGTGTGTGATGTTTCCTGAGAGTTTTCCTCTCTTTTTCTTTGCCCATCAAACAATGAGGGATCCCCTGCAAAGGATGACTCATAAGAGCTAACATTTGTGGCACTTTTGCTGTGTGTCAGGACTGTGTTCTGGGCATGAGTGTCATGCTGAGTGCTTTCAAGTCTTACAGAACAAAGGGACCCATGGTTTTTCTAGGCTGTGCTCTTCAAAGAAGAAAAACAAGCAAACTGCACACAGGAGAGGGTAGGTGTTTATTTGAGAGACACACAGTGGCCATTCAGCGGTAAGAGAGCAGGTCCCCAATTCTGACTTTGTGGTGTCCACACTTGCTCTCTGGTCCCATGACAGTTCCTTAAGAAATGTGGTTGAGAGGACAGTCTTATCAGAATGGCCTTCCATTCCTTTTGTTTTATGTTTTAATATGTGTGACTTCAGTATGCTATCCTAAATGGTTTGACTTTGGAAAACGTGAAAAAAAATCATTGCTACACTCTTACTATTTGAAAGAAGTGGGAATCACAATAGTATAGTTTTTCTGTCGGTGCTGGGGCTGGAACCTCTGGATTTAGTCATGTTAGGTGAGCACTTTACTCCAGAGCTGTGGTGCCATGCTTGTAATACCAGCTTTTAACAAATCTTGCTAGTGGTTCCCAAATTAAAATTATTTTTGAGATTTATTAACTACCTTCACTTAAAAACCATTTTATTGATTCTTTGAGAAGTTCATGCAATGTATTTTAATCATTTTCAGACCCTCTCCCCTATCTCTACCCCTGCCTTCCTACTCCCATGCCCTTAGATTCATATCTTCTATTATTATTATTATTATTATTATTATTACTATTTGTTATTATTATTAATTATTGAGACAGGGTCTCCTTGTAGCTCCAGCTGACCTAGAACTCTATATGTAAACCACATTGGCCTCAATCTCACAGAAATCAGCCTGCCTCTGCCTCCAGGGTGCTGGGATTAAAGGTGTATGCCACCGCCTGTGGCCTATTTTTATTTTCAAATGGCCTATTTAGTCTAATTTGTGTTCTTCAAATGCTCTTGGGTATAGGTCCATGTCCTGGAGCCTAGTCAACCTACCTGGTGTCATTTTTTAAAGTTTTTTTTTTTTTTTAACTATTTTTTTGGGGAGAATTTTAAAAGCATGATTGAAAGTGTACTGGTGTTGTGAAGAGCCTGCAGAGGTCAGAAGAGGGTATTGGATCACTTGGAATGGGGGTTTCTGATGCCGTTAGCTGCCATGTGGGTGCTGGGATCCAAACCTGGGTCTTCTGCAAGAATAGTCAGTGCTCTTAACCACTGAACCAACTCTCCAGCCCCCGGTATATTATGTGTCTATGTGTATGAGGTGTGAGTATTATACACGCATGTATGCAAGTGTACTTGTGTTGTGCAGAGCCTGCAGAGGTCAGAAGAGGGTATTGGATCACTTGGAATGGGAGTTTCTGATGGCCGTTAGCTGCCATGTGGGTGCTGGGATCCGAACCTGGGTCTTCTGCAAGAATAGTCAGTGCTCTTAACCACTGAGCCAACTCTCCAGCCCCCGGTATCATTTTTAAGAACATGTTACGTATTGACTGAGGAGCTTGGACCGCCCTGCTGAAGGATAAGCCATTTAGTGGTGTTGTGAGTTCCATCATCTCTTTATATCAGATCTGATGTCTGCGGAGGCTTAAAAGGATGGATAGGAGATGTGACGTTGATGTCTGGGTTGCGATTTTGGGACCTGTATGCTATCACTCACAAATTTATCTTCTTTGCAATTTGTGAAAAATCTGAGCCTACCCAGGCTCATGTATCTAGTTTAGCAAAGAATCTTTTTCTAAAGCTGAAAACAGTTCACTTAGAACCCCAAGTTGTACTCACTAATGCATGCTGACAGGAACGGGCCGTCTCTCTTCCAGGGAAGAAGGCAGGTGCTGAAGTAATCCATAAAGGGAGCCAGAATTAACAATGGCAGGATGCTGATGGCATTCATTAGTGCAATTGGCAGAAGAAATCCACCCAAGTTCAGGTTGGAATTCATGGTCTGCAGATAATATCCTGAAGGAGCCTGCGTTCAAGGAAGGAAGAAGCCAGGCAATGAGACAGTGGTTTAACTTTCATGGGCTTAGTGGCACGTGCCTTTAATTTCAGCACTCAGGAAGCAGAGGTGGACAGATCTGTGAGATCCAGGCCAGCATGGTCTACACAGGGAGTTTCAGGCCAGCTGAGGATACAGGGAACCCGGAAAATTTGTCTCAAAAAATAAAGACAGTGGCTTAACTCTGAAGGAAGCGTGCTCTGTCAGATACCTATCCCCCTGCACATACTCCGTGACAGATGACCTGGATGCTTCCCAGGTTCTAAGATCTCAGCTATGAGCTGACATGACAAAGGATCTGTGACCCTAGAGGCTCTGTTTAGTTAGTTTGCATTGTTACTGATTCTTTATAGAACACTTTTTGTTATTTAGTTTATCTTTATCTTCTTTTGTGTTAGATAGGGTAGCCCTGGCTCACCTGAAACTTGCTGTATAGACCAGGCTGTATAGGCCTCAAAGAGATTTGTCTGCTTCTGCCTCTCAAGTGCTCTAATTAAAGATATCTGCCACCATGCCCAGTTAGTTTACTTTATAAAATTTACTTAATTTTTTTGATCTTTTTGAGACAGAGTAGCCCCAGCTGGCCTAGCACTCGCTGTGTAGACCAGCTGGCCTCAGTCTCACAGAGATCCGCCGGCTTTTGCCTCCCCTTGAGTGCTGGGACTAAAGGCTTGCGCCACCATGCCCAGCTTAGTTTACCTTCTTAACTTTCCCTTTTTTCCCTCTATGCTGCTTAGATCAGGCTAGAAACAGGGCTAACCCAGAGGGCTCACAAAAAGAGTTCACAGGTCATGTGTATCCCTATCAGTCCTATATTTCCTTAAATGATACTTAGTCTGGTGGCAAAATAGGATTTTTTTTTTTCTAAGAAGAAGGAGTGGGTAGGGACCCACATTGCTTGTTGTGGGCTGTCTTTGTGAGCTCCTTGGGTTGACCCTGTTTCTATATTCTGTGTTTGTGGCCTCCCTCCCCTTTAAAGTAATTTCCTGCTACTGTTATGATTTGAATGCAAAACATCCCCATAGGTTTTTGGATACCTGAGCCCCAGATGGTGGTGCTGCTTTGGAAGGTTACAAAACCTTCTGGAGATGGAGGAAGGGAGTTTGGTAGCCTGAGTCTACTTCCTGGCTGGGTCTGTGCATCTTGAGTGCAGATACAATGTTGGCTAGCTGTTCCTGTTTCCGTCTAATTGACTGTATCCCTTCTTAAACTGTGCGAAGAGAAGGCCAGTGAGTCCTTTCCTTGAGGAACTGGTTTCACAAAGTATTTTTCTTATGGTGCTAGAACCACACTGTGATTCCTACCTTCTCTTCGTCCTGGGAGAGCTGCCCTGCTCAAACGTCGAGATCATAACTTCTCATTTGAAGTCTTCACTGACCCTGTCTCTCTAATCAATTGTACAATTTGGGAGGTTATATGGAGTGTCAACAGAGTCAGCGGGGCTTGTTAACAAGCTCACCAAGTGCAAAATGCACCCCTTGCTATGTTGTCTGCCTGGACATGGGGCTGGACCACATTCTCATGGAGCCTCTTTCTATCTACATAAAACATGTCCTGGTGATTATCTTCCAGTCTTTAATGTGCTCCTTAGGATGCTAAACAAAGATTGCTTTGGTTGGGCATAGATGGCAAGAGTGAAGGACCCATTAGCCTGTCCTGCTTTACTTCAATAAAATGATGATGCGTGCATCCTCCAATCAGAGGGAAACAGATGAATGATGCACTTGAAAAAAGGCGTGCTGGCAGCCAAACAGCTCTAAGACTGAAGGGTCCCAGCGTCACTTTCAAGTTTCTGTTATTGATTTCAAACGAGAATTATTGTTAATAGAAATAAAGTTATTATCGGCATGAATCAGACACAGAAAACTGTTAGCTTAATAATGTGGCAAACGTACTTCAGTGAAGCAGTATTAATATATTGCTTAATCCAAGAAAAGGCCCCAGTGTCTGAAAGCTTGAAATCATTTCTGCTTCTGCCTCAAGTTCTGAAATCATCCCCTTTAAATTTTTAAATACTTTTATTTCACATGGGCTCTGAGTATTCAGAAATAATTGCTGTCAATAGAGATTCATTTTCACCTTCGAGTGGCCTGTAATGTCAAATGGAAACCTCATCAGCTTTAATATCAACATATTTTAAATGCATGTCTTGGATCTGAAGGTCAATAATGGCTACTAAATTTAAAATATGGAATTCTGAGGTGTTTTATTCCTGGCACTTTGATTGCCTTTGTACCGCTGATTATTTTATCTGGGGGCAAAATCGAGTCTCAGCCTATCTGGATGGAAGTTTCCTCTGCCAACTTAAGAAACGCGGTCTAACATTTTCTTTGAAGTTTCTAGTCCTCTATATAATTTTATATATAGTTTGCATCAAGGATATTTACTCGCATATAAGAGAGGCATTGTGGGTAATAAATAGGCTTTGATATCAACCTTGAGTTAGTGAGTTGAGGTGACCATTCTGCCATATGTTAGAAAGTTAGAAGTTACTTGATTTCTCTGGTCACTGGGGCCTTAGAGGTTTTTAATTAATTAATTAATTAAATCTTTAATTTATTTTTAAAGATAAGGTCTCACTGTGTAGCCAGGCTGACCTTGAACTTTCAGAACTCCCTCTGTCTCAGCCCTCCCTATTGCACTGGAATTATACATGTGTCTCAGATCTATGATAATCACAGTGGCTGTATAGGCTGTCTGTGAGCATTAAATCAGATATTCAGAAGTCAGAGTGGTGAGAGGGCTCTGTGAGTATGGCCACTTGCCACTGAGCCTGAGAACCCGAGTTTGCTCTGGAGAACCCACATGGCAGGAGAGAACTGACTTCTGTTCCTGCAAGTTGTCCTCTAATCTTCACACACATACCACAGCATGTGTACCCCCCAATAAATGAATACATGTAGATATTCAGAAGTCATCTTCAAGAAGCTGTGATAAATAATATGTGACCAAGAAATACTTGGGTTTGGGGCTGTAGAGATGGCTCAGTAGTTAAGAGCACTGGCTGCTCTTGCGGAAGACCCAGGTTCAATGCCCAGCACCCACATGGAGGCTAGCAATCTTCCATAGCTCCAGTTCCAGGGGAATCTGACACCCTCTTCTGACATCTTCAGGCACTGCACATACATGTAGGCAAAACATTCAAACATATAAAAAAATAATAAAATATTAAAAAAATACTTGGGTTTACTCTTTGGAACAAACCTGGCATCTAGTTTCTTAAAATTTAGCTTATTGGAGCTAGAGAAATGGCTCAGCAGTTAAGAGCACTTGCTGCTCTTGCAGAGGACCTGGGTTTAGTTCCCAACACCCACATGGCAGTTAAAAACCATTTGTGACTCCAGTTCCAGAGGATCCAACACCCTCTTCTGACCTCTGAGGGCACTGAACGACACAGGTGTACCTACACAAGGTACCCATGCTTCTGTAAGTAACCCTAACAAAACTCACTGGTTCATTAAAAAAATAAATGCATGGAAGTAAAAGGGCACTAGATGGAATGAGGCAAGGTGGGAGAGCGAACAAGAAAGGTGATGAGGTGTGACTAGGATCGAGATATATGCACGTATAAAAACAATTAGCTTATCGAAATGTATCATATTTATATTAAAGTAAAAACCATAACAAGCCAGGCATAGTAGTGCATGACTTTAATCCCTGCACTTGGAAGGCAGAGGCAGGTGAGTCTCTGTGAGATCAAGGCCAGCCTGGTCTACATAGTGAGTTCCAGGCCAGCTGGGACTACAGGGAGACCCTGTCTCAAAAAAAAAAAAACAAATAAACAAAACCCCCATATAACAGTTTATATATAGCAGTTTACAGCAAAGGCTCCCACTGCGTTGAAAGAAATACTGGTTGCCACTGCATTCGGAGGATAAGGAATTAGTAATTCGTGTTCTTTGCTTGGAAGGAATTGAGGCTACCACCACGTGGTAATTGGGTACTTGTAATTATTTTCTCAGTTCTAGGGTACTTTCCTATCCGTGCTCATGCAGGGGACAGCTTTTGCTGTGTCCTGTTTTGGTTCCTGCTGCTGTTTATAAAATCAGGAGGAAGGTGGAGCCTCCCAGTCCGCCTTGCCTCCATGTGTTCCTTAGACCAGGGGTCAGCAAACTTTTCTGTAGAGGAGCAGATGATAAAGACGCCCACATATGGGTTCCTTGGCAGCTACTCAATTCTGCTGTTTTCATACACGAGCAGTGATAGCACTAACAAACCGAGGAGCATGGCAGCATTCTGATAAAACTTTATTTATGGACATTGAAATTTAACCCAATTTTCATGTGCCACAAAACATTATTCATTTGACTTTTCCCAATGGCATAAAATGTTAAAACTATCATGGCTTGCATAGGGCTGAGAGATGACTCCAAGGATAAAGGCACTTACCACACAAACCTGACAACCTTGAGTCTGATCCCCAGAACCTACGTAGAAGTGGAAAAGTGAGAGTTGATTCCACAACTTTGTCCTCTGACCTCCACATGAACCTCATAGCATGTGTGTGCTCACTCCCACATCATGCACGTATACACACAATATTAATAAATAAAAATAAGTCATGGGCTGAATTTGGACTAGAGGCAATAGTTTGCCAGATGTATTAGTTACTTTTCTGTTGTTATGACAAAATACCATGACCCAAAGAAACTTAAGGAAGAGTTCATTTGGGTTGACAGTTCCAGAAGGACAGAGTTCATCATGACAGGGAAGATACGGCATGGTGGCAGGATCGAGAAGCTGGCTGATCACATTTCATCCACACACAGGAAGGAGGGACAGAGAGAGAGGGGAGAGGGAGAGGGGGATGGAGGGGAAAACAGGAAGCGTGGCCAGGCTATACAAACTGAAAGCCTGCCCCCAGTGATACACTTCCTCCAGCAAGACTCCACCTCCTTAAAGTTCCATAATTTCCCCCAAACAGCTCCACCAACTAGAAAGCAAGTGTTCAAATGCAGGAACCTATGGGAGACAGTTCTCGTTCAAAACTTCATACCAGGTTTCTAAGAGGTGAGGCCCCGCTACTGTCTTTCACTGCTGTTAACGGTGGCCTGCTGCCTTGCCTTCTCACTCACACCCATGTCAGGGAACTTTCCTGTGCTCCTTTGTTTTCTCTTTAACAAAGGAGGCTCTGGGTAAGCAGACTCTTAAGTTTTCTTCTAGCTCTACTGACCCATGAGTGACACCTACAGCTCATTAACCTTCTCGATTCCAAATTGGGGGCGGGTAGCAATCAAGAAAGTTCCAAGTTTGTTCAAAGAGTTTTATAATCCTATTTCTTCTCCATAAATAGCTTGGTCTTTGACCACAGTGATATTAATTCTTAAAAAATCACACATAGCTATAAGGGATACTTTAGGTTTTGTGCTTTCTCTTTGATTTCCTCCCAGGGTAAGGACTGATTCCCTGAGGTATAATATGTGAGTGGGAAGGGAATCACTTTCTCATTAGTGGAGGTAGAATTCAATCAGCTTGTTAGGGCTGCTTTCTAAAGGTTTAATGAGGGAGGAAGCCCAAACCTTCGGTTAAAGGGGGCTTTGGTGATTGCCTCCGAGTCTGGTATTGGCATGAAGTGCTCTGGTGTTTTATGACTATGTACTCTGAGATCCTGTCTATACTTTGGCCAGACATTGATAGCACTACAGAGATGCATCCACCCAGGGCCTCCTCATGGTAAGCTTCAGCTTAGTCCTGCTGAGCTCTTAAACTCAGGACCAGCAACTGCTTAGAAACTGGGACAAAGGCCCAATAAAGTATATGAAATTTGCTTGTTGCAGGGTTTGTGGTTAGAATGTGAAATGTCTCCTGTTCTTGGGGTTTGAATGAGAATGTCCCCCATAGGCTCCAAGTATTTGTGTATATCCAGTACATCCAAGTGAATCCAGTTTGTGACTCTGTTTTGGGAGGTTTAGGAGGTGTGGCTTAGCTGGAGGTTGCACGTCACTGGGGGTGGGCTTTAGCTTTGCCCATTTCTAGTTTCTGCTTCCTATGCCTGCTTGAAGATGTGAACACTTGGCTTTCTTCTTCTACTGTGCTGTCTTTGCTGCCATCCCTCCCGCCCCATGATGGACTCTCTGGACTCTCACCCTCTATAAGCCAAATAAACTCTTCCTTCTATAATTTGCTTTGGTCATGGTGTTTTATCACAGCAACAGAAAAATAACTGATACATCTCTGGACGGATGTGTTTGAACACTTGGTCTCCAGATGGTGGGAGTGTTTAGGAAGGTTGTGGGACCTTAAGGTGGTTGAGCCCCAGTAGAGGGTGTGGTTCACTGGGAGTGGCCTTTAAGGTTTCATACACCAGCCCCACTTCCTGTTCTCTGTTTACTTCTGTGTGTGTGTGTGTGCACATGTGCGTGAATATTTTTTTACGTATATGAGTGTATTGCCTGCATGTATATAACTGCATTATGTCAGGCAATGTTTGTGGAGATCAGAAGAGGGTGTCAGATCCCCTGGAACTGGAATTATGGATGGTTATTATCCACCACGTGGGTGCTGGGAATACAACACTGGTCTTCTGCAGGAGCAGCCTGTGTTCTAACTGCTGAGCCACCTCTCCAGCCTCTCTGTTTGGTGATAACCCCCAAATAAACCATTACTCCTTTAATTTTCTTTTGTGAGACATTTTGTCACAAGGGTGAGAAAAGTAATGAGTACAGCTGGAAAGAGATGCGTAATTCTACATCAGCATGCAGGCACCATGCTGTCCTGGTACGTGTTCATTGTCGTCTTACCTGCATGATGCACATTCTGTATATGAGCTGGAGACTGAAGACAGGGAAAAGGGTGGAGAAGACGCTCTTTGTGTCTTTCACCTGGAACTCACTGTAGTGGCCACTGCGGTCTAACCAGCTTGTCCCACCTCTGCCAAAATGACAGTATCGCAGGCAGCATGCTTTCAGCTCTTTAACAAACACTCTGAAGACTGTCAGGAGGAAGAGATCTGCAAACCATTGGAGATATTATGTATCAGTACAGGGATGGTGCTTCAGGGCCCCCACAGGTAAATCAGGAATTGAGCATCGCAAGGATGAAGGGTGGTAAAGTGGCTGAGGGTTTTGTACCCAAGGGGTTGGATTCAAAGGAACAAGCTCCTGACAAGGCTGGCATCCTGATGACCAGCCCAGGGTGGTGCCTGACAACTGATGTGAAAAAATGAAAAGGGAAGATCAATGGGAACACATTACAAAAGAAAGAAAGGTAACAAAATACCACCAAAGTAAAGGCTTTCTGAATCTCTTAGAAGTCTCTATGTTTAACTCATTAATGAATGAGAGAACTTGAACTTTTCTATCCTTTATATAGGAGCTGGTGCTATTTTTAAAATATAAATAATCCTCATTTTGCTTGGCAGGTAGAGGGTGGCTTTAAAAAAAAAATTACTCAGAGATGAAGGCAAAATGTATTCTTTGCTTTGACTTCATCCTTGAATTTCAGACACAAGATTAAACTTTGAACTCTTTAAACGATTTTATGAATGTTGACAGTGCTACTGAAAGTTTGACTAGATTCGTTGACTTTTCCAGTAGCTTCCTCTGGGCTGATATGGAGGACAGTTAGCATCAGAAATATTTCATTGCCTCAGACAGTAGCAGTCCTCTGTTCCATGTTGTTTGCACCTCATGGTTGCTTTATTCATGATCTTCCAGATTGAATTTTTTTTTTATTTGTCTCTGTTGGGACTTCCTGCTTACAGTGACAGGGAAGACACGTCCATCAGTGAGCAGTTCAGGGGTGCCATCTCCACTGTGGTGTTTTTCATAGCAATTTCTTTGACCAGACAAATCCGTCTTCCAATTACACAGACATCAAATCTTGGTTGCAGGATGATGGTTTAATATATATGAAAACATTTGAGTTTTCCTCAATTACCATAGGTGCTCAAAATAGTTTGATTGTCATTTTATGGCGTTCAAGTTTCCCATAAGGAGATGCTGAAGTGCATTCTAACCAAATTCATTTAAATGCTATAAAGTATTGGTTATTATATTTAAAAAAGGAATACTAATAAATATTTCTTTTTATAATCGTAAATGTGACTATATTGATTTGATCTGATCTTTTCTTCAAGACTCCTAATAGGCACATAATGTCAGCCTTTGATTAATTGAGGAAGCTAGGGGCCTGGTAATTGAATATGGAGCCTTTCACCTCTAGGTCACTGAATCAAATCCATTCCAAACTGGTAGTGACCAAGAATGATTACAGCTTTAGCTCCCTGGTGGCCTCTTGGAAGTGTGTTTAGGTCATGTGGAAGTGTGTCTGGATAGTTATCCAGACTCCTGACGGGAGATAGGCTCAGATCCACAGTTGTCACCTCGTCCCTGTCACTGTTTCCAAATGCAAAGGAAAGCCCAGGGATTGGTGAAGCCAAGGGGACTGGCCAGACTTGTGTCGATTAGAAGAGAATGAGGAAAGCACTTCTCTATTACGAGACAGTCCCATTTCAATCACGTTACTTAAGGTTTAAGTAAAATGAGAGCTGAGTGTGCATTGTTGAAGTCTGCAGATTGAGTGTGAGAAGGCCTGGGCAAGGTGGCTTAACTTCTAGACATTTTCTTACAACCTTGCCTGTGTTGCTGATCAACCTGCTCTCTACTTAATTCATGCAAAAACAGTGCTGTGTGGAGAACAGGGTTATGATTTGCAATGCTCCAAATGAGTGTAGGTTTTTAGATAGGCTTTGTTATTAGATGATAATTATTGGTAGGAGACAAGTCATTTTCTAAAGGTATGTTCTTCCTTTTTCTCTCAAGTTTATAAATTCAAGGATATATA
>NW_008357998.1:0-1671 GCF_000622305.1 Nannospalax galili | reverse complement strand
TGTAACTTCAGCTCTAGGGAACCCAGCACTCTCTTCTGGTCTCTGTGGGTACCTGAGCTTACATGCAGTGTGCGCGCACGCACACACAGACACACAGACACACAGACATACACTTAATTAAAAGTAAAATAAATCTAAAAAAAAATCAGTTAAAAAAAATCTCCCAGGTGCCTGTAATCCTTGCACTTGAGTGGAGGCAGGAGGATCATAAGATTGTTTCAAAAATCTAATAAACAAGCCAGGTGTGGTGGCACATGCCTTTTATCCAAGCACTCAGGAGGCAGAGGGAGGCAGATCTTTGTGAGTTTGAAGCCAACCTGGTCTACATAGAGAATTCCAGGAGAGCCAAGACTACATAGTAAGGTCCTGTCTCACACAAAACAAACAAAACAAAACCAAATAAAAAACTAACACATGAAAATCTCAAGTATGTTTGTGAAGCATACTAAAAATTGAAATGCCTAAAACATATTAAGTCATAAAAACATAAGCCCTGATAGTTTATTATTAGAGCCAACAAACACCAATGTAAGTTTCCGTAAATATTGCTACATGGATCTTCCGGTGTCTGAATTTTGTTGCCTCCTATTGTTGAGTCTCGGGTCAGCAACATTGTTCCATGGACCAGGCTGTGAACAGCACTGACGTCAAATGAACACAGGCTTTGAAAGAACTAAAGTTATTGAAATAAAATTGCATCTGATACAATGAGACAACAATACAAAACCAAAATGACCAAGAGACAGGAAATGACGACACATGTGCAGCACCTGCAGCTCCTACTGGCACAGCAAGTGTTCATGACACATGCCCGAGAAATGTAAATGTGACCATTCATTCAGCATGTTTACTGTGAATCAATATCATCTTTGCTCCTGATATCGCAGCAGTGATTCTCACAAATTCCTAAGTCTCAAAAACCCAGCATAGAACGGGGGAAATGGGCAGAGGTCCCAACCCCAGTCAAGGAACAATTGGCAAATGATTTCTGCGGGGTGAGAGAGAGTAGATTTTCTTTAAGGGAGTGACTCTAGATAGGCTGACTAGACTCTAGGGGATGAACTTGCACCAAGGGGCACCTGGCTACAAATGCTGGTCCAGGTAGGACTTAACATATATGACAGACTATCTGAAATCTGGTGGTGGGGGGATATGGGGGGAAAAGAGAGGGGAGGGAGTCTAAATTTGATTGAGATGTATTATTGAAATACTCAAAAACTCATTAAAAATATTAAATACAACAATGACAACAAAAACCAAATTCCCATGTTTTCTGTGTGGTCAGGGAGGCACTGCAAACAGGAGCATATGGGCATGTCTCTGGTGAAACACAGTGGGTCGTTGATGTGATAGCAACCCTTTGTGGGACAGGGTGTAGAGATTTCCTAAGGAGTTGGCATGTGAACTGAGGGTTGGGGCCTGGAAGAAGAGAAAATGACCTGGAAGAAGCAGAGACTGGACAGATCATGAAGTAGTGAGGTGGGGGAACTTCCGCAACAGGAAGAGCTCTGAGGAAGGATGTACTAACAAGGAGATGGCTAGACAGTAAGGTCTAAGAGCCTATCAGAGGTCAAGCCTCACAGACCATGGAAGGAGCTTACAGTCCACTCTTAGTAGTACGGGAAACCATTGAGAGATTGCAAGCAGAATAGAGCTATATCTGTCTGTCTG
>NW_008357997.1:0-244 GCF_000622305.1 Nannospalax galili | reverse complement strand
GTGAATGGATTATTTTAGCATGTAAATATTCTTTTTTATTTATTTATTTATCTTTTGGTCTTTTTAAGACAGGGTCTCCCTGTAGCCCCAGCTGTCCTTGAATTCACTATGTAGACCAGGCTGGGCTTGAACTCATAGAGATCCACCTGCCTCTGCCTCCTGAGTGCCGGGATTAAAGGCATGCGCCACCATTCCCAGCAAATATTCTTTATTTTAATTTCAATAACTTTTCCTTGAATTTCCT
>NW_008357996.1:916847-919877 GCF_000622305.1 Nannospalax galili | reverse complement strand
AACAAAATACTTGCAAACCACATACAGACACACAACAAAAAGATCATTCACTAAGATCAAGTAGGCTTTATCCCAGAGATGCAGGGATGATTCAATACACGCAAGCCAATAAACATCATTAATCATATAAATGGACTCAAAGACAAAACCACATTGTCATCTCAATAGATGCAGAGAAGGCCTTTGAAAAAATTCAACATGCTTTTATGTTTAAAGTCCTAGAGAGAATTGGACTGGAGGGAACATACCTCAACATCATTAAAGCTATATACAACAAACCCACAGCCAATGTCATTCTAAATGGAGAAAAACTGGAAGTATTCTCATTAAAATTAGGAACCAGACAAGGAAGTCCACTATCCACACTCCTTTTCAACATAGTGCTCGAAACTCTTGCTAGAGCAATTAACACAGGAGAAGGAAATTACAGGAGTACTAACTGGAAAAGAAGAGGTCAAACTATCACTTTTTTGCAGATGATATGATACTATATCTAAGAGATCCCAAAAGTTCCACCAGAAAACTAGAACTGATCAACACCTTCAGTATAGTAGCAGGTTATAAATCAAAAAAGGCTACAAAAATCAGTAGCCTTTCTATACACCAATAACAAGCAATTGGAGAAAGAATACAGGGAAATGTTTCCATTCACAATTGCTGCAAAAAAAAATGAAATATCTTGGAATAAATCTGACCAAAGACACCAAAGATCTCTACAGTGAAAAATTTTAAATCCTTAAACAAAGAGATTGAGGAAGCCACCAGGAGATGGAATGACCTCCCATGATCATGGATTGGAAGAATTAATATTGTGAAAATGACCATCCTAACAGAAAAAAAAAGAAAAGAAAAGAAAAAAAGGAATATATAGATTCAATGCAATCCCAATCAAAATCCCCGAGACATACTTCACAGAATTAGAAAAAACCATCCTTAAATTCATATGGAAACACAAAAGACCTCAGATAGCCAAACTAACCCTGAGCACAAAGAGCAACACTGGGGGGATTACTATGCCTGATCTCAATGTATACTACAGAGCTATAAAAACAGCATGGTATGGGCACAAAAATAGACACACAGATCAATGGAACACCATTGAAGATCCATACCTGAGTACAGGAAATTTCAGCCACCTGATATTTGACAAAGGTGCCAAGAACACACAATGCAGGAAAGACAGCATCTTCAACAAATGGTGCTGGCAAAACTGGATCTCCACCTGTAGAAGAATGAAACTAGATCCTTATCTTTCACCTTGCATAAAAGTCAACTCCAAATGGATCAAAGACCTCAGTGCGAAACTGGAAACCCTGAAACTATTAGAAGAAAATATTGGAAGTAACTTACAAGATATAGGTGTAGGAAAGGACTTTTTAAATTGGACAGAAGTTGCTCAGGAATTAAGGTCAGCAATCAACAAGTGGGACCTCATTAAACTAAAAAGCTCTATACAGCAAAAGAAACAATCATAAAAAGTGAAGAGAAAATCCACAGAATGGGAAAAAAAATCTTCACTAGTAACACATCTGTAGGTGATACCGTAGGATGGTCATTTAAACAATATTAATTCTTCCAATTAACATCCAGAATATGTAAAGAACTCAAAAAACAAAGAATGGAGAAACCAAATGACCCAATGAATAGATGGCTAAGACACATCTCAAAAAGTGTTCAACATCATTAGTAATTAGGGAAATACAAATTAAAACCACCCTAAGGTTTCACCTTACCCCAATCAGACTGGCTAGGATCAAGAGAATAAATGACACCAAATGCTGGTGAGGATGTGGAGAAAGGGGAACGCTCATTCACTGCTGGTGGGATTGCAAGCTTGTGCAACCTCTATGGGCAACAGTGTGGAGAACTCTTACAAAAACTAAAAATGAACCTACCATATGACCTGGTTATACCACTCCTTGGCATATACCCAAAGGACTCATCCTATTGTAGAGACACTTGTACAACCATATTTGTTGTTGCTATTTTCACAACAGCTAAGAGATGGAAGCAACATAAGTGCCTCTCAAAATGTGGTATATTTGCACAATGGAGTTCTATTCAACAGCAAAGAAAGAGGAAATAATGAAATTTGCAGGTAAGTAGATGGATCTAGAAACTCTTATACTAAGTGAAGTAACACAGACTCAGAAAAACAAACAACATATGTTCTCCCTCCTATGTGGATCCTAGCACCAAATCATTTTAAATTCCAGGTCCTTTTAATAAGATGATGCTATACAGCAGACCCTTCTGCATGAAATAACTACCATCATCACGACTTCATCTGAGCCTAATCACTAAACATCATCACAACTGGGCTTGTTGACAGTGGTGCTCATTCATTAAAAAAGGGTCAGGCAGGGTCATTGGACCCTTACTGCATTATCCAGCCACTCTTCCCAGCCAACTGTATGTAATTTGGCCTAATCACATATAGCCTCCTGGATTTGCAGAGGGCTAAAGTATACAATCTGGGGAAGGCTAGGGGGATGTGCTGGATAGCTTTAATGTCAACTTGACACCCTGGGTTGAGGGAACCTCAGCTGGGAAATTTCCTCTATTGGACTGGCCTGTGGCAGTGTCCATGGGACACCTTCTTGATTGTTGAGTGATGTGGGAGGGCCCAGACCACTGGGGATGGTGCCACCCCTGGGAAGGTGGGCCTGTGTTGCATAGGAAAGTGGGCTAAGCAGGAGCCAGGGGAGCAAGTCAGTAAGCAGTATTCCTCCATGGCCTGTGCTCCAGCTCCTGCCTCTAGGTTCCTGCCCTGTGTTCCTACCTTGGGCTCCCTAATGAACCTGTGAGATGTAAGCTGAATAAAACCTTTCCTCCCTGAGTTGGTAGTGGTCAGAGTGTTTTGTTACAGCAATGGAGAAACAAACTAAGACAGGAGAGAAGGCACGACCCATGCTGGGTTAAGGCTTTCCAGTGTGTATACCCTCAGGTCATACATACACCTCAGCAACCCCTCAGTTATCTCAGTAAGTAAGCTCAATAAATTCATTGCTTTCCCAGTAAAACTTTAAT
>NW_008357996.1:910341-916636 GCF_000622305.1 Nannospalax galili | reverse complement strand
TGCTTAGCATCCCCAGGAAAAGAAGTCTCACAACAGATGGAAGATTTATTTGTTAATGCTATTATGTCTCATAATTACTTAAAAAAAAAGAACATGAGAATGTAAAAGATGTTAAAAGGTTATGGGAATGGAGATATTTTCCAAAATAGACAGAAAAAATGAGAAATCCTCAGCAAGTGATGAAAGTCTGTTTAGGTTTGTTATGATGCATATAATGGATGAGGCTAAAATAACAATAACACATAATCTTAAAATGTCTATGGTCATAGTTTAGTCAACTAGCTTAAGGAACAAAATATATATCTAGTCAAGGTTTATCTGAGAATATTTGGTTTTTTACCCAAGCCTTATCTACATAGTACATGATAGTTAAAAGTACCAGACTGGTGGAACTAACCTTATTGGATGTTTAACAGCCATACTTTGAGGCCTATTCTAATGTGATCAGAGAGACTTAAAGGACCGTTTTTGCCCCTTGACCTCCAAGGTTGACTAAGTTCCAGGGGACTATGAAACATCTCTCAAAATGTCCTTGGGCCATTAGCAACATACTCCGTTCCAAAGGCCAAAACTGTCAAAAATATTTGGGAGCTTTTATCTAATTCTCAAAAGATTTTAGGGTTACCTCTTCAGGGGGGAGGGATGTTAGAGTAGCCAAAAGCCCCATAAAAATATAATAAAATAAATGAAAGAAGAAGAAAGAAAGAAAGAAAAAAGAAAAATAACCTATAGGCCGAACTTTTTCTTGTTTAAAAAAAACCTTTTGAGACAGGGTTTCACTATGTAACCTTGACTGACTGACCTGGAAGTCAGTATGTAGACCAGGATGGCCTTGAGTTCACAGAGATCCATCTGCCTCTACCTCCTGAGTACTGAGATGATCTACCTATCTATCATCTATCTATCAATTATCTATCTCTCTTTATGTATATACATGCTTTATACTAGCTGAAAACTGGAACCAACTCAAATGTTAGCAATAATAAAGGGGGAAAACCCAACTGTTAAGTGTTCATACAAATGAACACTGCTTAAATTCATAGTACTGTTGGAAAGCCAGATATAAAATAATTAATACTATATGATTACATTGACATAAAGCTACAACATGGGCACAAATGATATATTATGTCGTATTTGCCTAGGAGAGGGAAGTGGGGCAGTGTTGTGCCTGGGAGGGATGGAATGGGCCTCTGGCAATGCCTGATTCCTTCATTTCTGCGCTTTTTATACTTTCGTACTTGTACTAACTTCAACATGTTAATCATGAATAAAAGGTTTGATTAAAAAATAATAAAGGGAAAAAAATGCAGAAAAAGAATATTTTTCTGCTGTTTGGGGCTGTTTTGGGGCTGTTCAGGGAGGGCATGGGGTCTGTACCTGGTGAAACTTATCGAGGAAAACATCCCTGTAACACATGTTTTCTACAGTTACAGGGTTCCAGGAGCTCATTGCAGCTACAGGGCTTGGGAAACCTGTTTGTCAGTCTGTGGAGCATGGTCTGGTGATCACAATGCATTGGGTCACCAGTTCCTGGAGCTGCTTTTGGCAGCTTGCAGGTGGCTGGGAGTTGGTTGACTCAGTTCCTCCTAGGGGCCTTATGGTTTCTGGGTCTGTACCTGGTGAAACTTATCGAGGAAAACATCCCTGTAACACATGTTTTCTACAATTACAGGGTTCCAGGAGCTCATTGCAGCTACAGGGCTTGGGAAACCTGCTTGTCAGCCTGTGGAGCATGGTCTGGTGATCACAATGCATTGGGTCACCAGTTCCTGGAGCTTCTTTTGGCAGCTTGCAGGTGGCTGGGAGTTGGTTGAATCAGTTCCTCCTAGGGGCCTTATGGTTTCTGGGTCTAGGGTTTCCTGGACCTGCACCCTATCATTCCAGCCATTTATGTTATAGGATTTGGGATGACGTTTCTCGTTTGGGTATTTCCTGCTGGGTAAGGTTGATGACAAAAGGGGGAGGGGGTTTGAAGTAAGGTGATGAGGCTGAGTCTGGAAGGTTGCCATTGGAGTAGACAGGATCACAAGATGGGGTCCAGTCCAGCGTGGCTGGAGGGTTCCCTTTAGTCCCTTGTGTTGATCAGTGGACTGGACCAGCTGAAAGGTATGGGAGAGCTGGTGTTTGGATGCCTGTGGGATAATTCAGTCAGCATGCTCCCTGGGGAATTTTCGTAGAAGAGTGAAAGCAGTCATGGAGGGGAGAGGATTGTTGGAGTGGCAGATTGCTCAGGAGGAAAAGCCTGCCATACAGAAACTCAAAGGGCTGCTATTTCCCCCATAGTGGGAAAAGCCTCTATCCATCCTGAGAATGTATCCACCAAGACTAGTAGGTACCTGAACTTTTTGCAAGCTGGCATATGAGTAAAGTCTAGTTGCCAATCAACCCGGGAAGAGCTCCTCTATGTTGGTGGGGTTTAAAGGAGGGAGGTGAGCAGCCCCCGCCCTGAGAAGAAACAGTGGCGCAGATGGGGCAGGACTGGGTGACTTTTGTGAGAAGGGGAAGGAGTTTAGGATAAAAAATGAGGGGTTCAAGTAATTTATAATGTGGGCAAACCCCAATATGAAAGATGTTATATAGGTGAGTCAGGATGGACAAAACCTGGCCTTCTGGTAGGCAATACCTGCCTCCAAGAATCATCCATCCTCTTGAAGTTGGGGTAGCTCCTTTATCTAAAAGAGATTTATGCTGTTGAGGGGTGTAGGAAGTCATGAACTCTGATGGAGTTAAGACAGGTTAGCAGCATGGTATTGGTGTTTGCTGGCCTCCCTAGCTGCTTGGTCGGCCAGGTCATTGCCTCTGGCAATAGGATCAGTGAGAGGTTGGTGCCCTCTACAATGGACTACAGCTACCTTGGCAGGAAGATAAGATGCCTCCAGTATTTAAGGATTAGTGGACCATTAATAATGGGGGAGTCCCCTTTGTGGTAAGTAGACCTCTTTATTTCCAGATAGAGGCATGATGGTGGATTATATGGAAGGCATATTTAGAATCTGTGAAAATATTGATTTTTTTTTTTTTTTTTTTTTTTTTTTTTTGCCAATGTTAAGGCTCTGATGAGTGCTATGAGTTCTGCACTCTTGTGAGAAGGTGCCAGGAGATAAAGGTCCAGACTCAATAATGCCTGTGAGGGAAACTGTAGCATATCCTGCCCTGTGGGATCCAGTAGGGGTCAGTGTTGAGCTGACATCCACAAACCAGTTTAGATGCGAATCAGGTAGGAGCTGGAGAGAAACCAAGCAGTCCTGATAGGTGAGTTCTGGAGGATCTAAAGTGATTGAGGGGTTTTCAAGGAAGGTGGCATGAAAGAGTTGGAACTTAGATAGAGCAAGAGTGCTGAGAGGAGTGGGTGAGGAGGTCCTTAAGATGGTGGGGGAAAGAACAGAAAGAGCCTGTTCCAGGGTGAGTTTAAGACCTTCTTGAGCCAGGAGGGCGGCAGTTGCCAGAGCATGGTGACAAGGCTGCCATTCCTTGACAGTGGTGTCTAGTTGTTTTTAGAGATAGGCCATGGGGGCAAAAGTGGGTCCTTTCATTTGTCTGAGGACCCCACCCCCACCTCCACCCCAGCCAGGCTCTTATTTTCAGTTACATATGAGAGAAATGGGGATCCTAGGTCAGGGAGGGCTAAAGCCAGTGCCTCTATGAGGGCCTTTCCTGATGGCATGGAAATCCACTGTGATTGGTCCCAGGAACTCTACATGTTCAGAAGGGTCCCCTTTGTTTTAGGGAAATGAGGTTTTCCATCGACCCCACCATGGAGATCTGTGAGGGAAAAACCTTACCAGAGTAGGAGGGAAGGACAGACCATGAGACAGATTTACCACTACTGTAGCCACTACCCTGGGCTCCTCAATAATGATGGTCATGGATGAAATGGGTGCTGAGGAACCAGGGCCTCATCAGTCTTTGGCTGCTAGGCCCAGAAGATTGTTGACTGACTCCTGCAAAGTGGATGGGGTCAGGGAGGAGACTGGCCTACCTTGGTGGCAAAGAAGGACAACTGATCCTCCAATGATCTCTCTGTCCACATTGAGGGCAGGGTCCCAGTGGTGGTGGTAGGTTGGGGCATTGTTTAGCCCAGTGTCCAGTTTGTCCACATCTGAAGCGGGGTCCTGGTGGCTGACGCTGTGTGGGAGTGGAGCTGGAGATTGTCTTCTTTGGAGGAGCCCTTAGAGCTGTGGCCAGCAGCCAGTATTTTTTAGACCAGGCAAATTTGTCCATCCTAGCCTGCTCCTCCAGGTTATTAAAGACTTTAAATGCCATTTCTAACAGCTCTCCCTGGAGGGTGTCCACACCCCTTTCTAGCTGGCTAAGTTTTCTCCTAATATCAGGGACAGACTGAGATGGAACGATGGCTAACCATGAACCTGCCATTTCTAGAATCTGGATCATGTCTGGTGTATTGTACCAGGGCCTCAGTAAGCCTAGGCAGAAACTGTGCTGGGTTTGTGGAGAAGGATCCTCATTTTTTTCTCTATTTGGGACATATTTTTAAGGGAGAAAAGGGAGGGTGGACTCTGACAACTCCTTCTACCTCGACTACTGTCAGCATGGGAGCAAGTGCTCCTGGGCACGGGGTGGGCGTGGCCGAGTGGGTCCCCAGCCTGGCCCTGGACCCCAGGTTTTGGCGCTGCCCGTTCGGGCCTCATGGGTCCTGAGCTGCCTGGTGGGCCCCTCACCTGCCGACCACCCTAGCTTGTGGGTGGGTTGGGTGGGAACCCGAGACCCCGAGGGGCCAAGGCTGGTGACCATTTGAGGTGGGCGAGGCGTAGGGAGTGGGGCATCCTCATTCCTTGCAGCTGCTGAACAGTGGTGGCCACCTCTTGAGAACGGGAGCAGGGAGAGGGGTAGAAGGATCACAGCCAGTGGGAGGGGTTCTTGCCAAGAGGACCTGAGCGTTTGGTAGGGAGCACACAGGGAGGGTCTGGCACGAAGAACAAAAAAAGCTTGGATATAGGGGAGTTCAGACCATTTGCCATTATTTGGCAGAAGTTATCTAAATCTCTTAAAATATTTGTAGCCCGAAAATGATTTATTCCTCCCGGACTTCTGAAGAGCCATGGACTGGTGCAGGGCACCCTGGGGAAGAAAAGTGGAGCTTAGTGTGGGGAGAGATTGGAACGAAAGGATTTGGCGATAATTCTGGGAAGCAGGGAACAGGGAGCAGGCGAGCCAGCCTGCCCTGGACCCCTCACGGCACTCTGTGGGGTGAGTGGGCATGCGAGGACGTGAGATGAGGCAGACTGTGGGCAAAAGCAATAGAACGGTGGGCTGAGCCACATAGAGCTGGGTGCCAGGGGTTGGGCGTTCGTTTCTTTGTAAGTCTCTCCTCCCCAAAGGTATAAACTTTGAAAAATTCAGATAAGGATGTGGTATGTGGTTTGTCTACCGGCGTCAAGAGCAAGGGACCCTAAGAGAACTCGGGCGACAATATTGAAGTCTAAGGTTCCTGTCTCTGGCCAGACAGGACCATTGTCTAACTTGTACTCTGGCCAGGCAGTGGTGCAGAGAAACTTGAGGCATTTAGGCCTGACAGAGAAGACTGAGGATTTTAGATTTCAGAAGGCAAGCAAGGGGGGTGAGTCCAGCAGGTTTAGAATTGAGGTTGCCGGTTTTTTAGAGGGATGAGGAAGAGAATGAAAAGGGTGGTTAGTGTGAGGTGATAAAGGAGGAAAATGAGAGCTGAAGAAGGGAAATGGGAAGGCTGTGGGCACCTCCAGGGGAAGGAGAGAGTGGCAATGAGGCTGACGCAGAGAGCAAGTGCAAAAGGAGGAGACAGAGGACGAGGACAAAGGAGGAAAGAGGCCTGAGAGGAGAGGCGTGCCAAATCGCCTGTGGGGCCGACGTCCAGAGAGGCATCCTTCCGTGCAGAGAGTCCCGAAAATGAGTGTCCCAAAGTCCCTAGGGGCAGCGTCCACGACTAGGGAGGGGAAAACGTGGGATCTTCTGACATCCTGGCATGATTTAATGAGGAACAGGAGAGACTGTATGGCATGGAGAAGAGAAGTCGGGAGGGAGAGGGAGAAAGAGAAAGGGAGAGAGAGAAAGGGAGAGAGGGGGGAGAGAGGGGAAATCAGGAAAAGATTTGAGAGCGTTAAATGGATGGGTCAATCTGCCAGGTGGGCTTAGGCAAACACAGCAACCGTGCTGGGCACTGAAGGTCGCAGAAGCCTGTGATGACTAGTGGCCAAAATTTTAAGTCTGGGAGTGACTGACAGTCATGATGAAAAGGAACGTTCAAATGGCAGGAGAGGGAGGGTGGGGGAAGGGGAGAGAGAGGAGGGGGGGGAGG
>NW_008357996.1:833131-910163 GCF_000622305.1 Nannospalax galili | reverse complement strand
TTTCTGTTTGGGGTTGTTTTGGGGCTGTTCAGGGAGGGTGTGGGGTCTGTACCTGGTGAAACTTATTGAGGAAAACATCTACTGTAAAACATGTTTTCTACAATTACAGAGTTCCAGGAACTCATTGCAGCTCCAGGGCTTGGGAAACCTGTTTGTCGGTCTGTGGAGCATGGTCTGGTGTTCACAATGCATTGGGTCACCAGTTCCTGGAGCTGCTTTTGTCAGCTTGCAGGTGGCTGGGAGTTGGCTGACTCAGTTCCTTCTAGGGGCCTTATGGTTTCTGGGTCTGGGGTCACCTGGACCTGAACCCTATCACTAAACAAAACAAACAACTAAATAAAATATTTTTTAAAAATGGGGTTAGAAAGCTAGCTCATGGATTAAGAGCACTGCCTGCTCTTTCAGAAGACCTGAGTTCAGTTCCCAGCATTCACATGGTAGCTAACAACTACCTCTAGCTTTATTTAGTTCCAGGGGATCCAATGCCCTTTTCTGATCTCCATGGGCATTGTATGACATGGGTGTGTTTACATACACATGTATGTAAGGCAATATATTCATACACACAAAATATAAAAAATAATTAACAAAATATTTTTTTAAACTCTGGTAGAGCACTGAACATGGAATTAATTCTCCAAAAACTGCTAGCTGTCAAGCATCTAAACTGTCCACCTTCCAGCCCCAGGTCATTGTCAAATCATGGTCAAATACTTGGTTACACATGAAAACAAAAAAGTTCTGATACCCAAGACATGTGCCCAGGACTGCCTAGCTAGAACTAAGACCGTGTCTCATGAATCCCAGCCCAGATTCTGTCCCTTATGCATAGCTAGGGAGGTAGACACAGAAGTAGAAGAGCCGCCTTAATAAAGGCCCCTGCCCATGCCCTACACTTCTCCTGTACCTGTCAAAGATCCCACTTGCCAAGGAAATATTTCCCCTCCCTTCACAGCTACAGATTCTTTTAATTCAACTCTGCGCTGAAATCTGAGCACAGCTGTCAGGTCAGGGATGGTACTATGTAGCTCTAAGAACAGGAACAAGATCAGGATTACCCTCCCCATCCAGCCCAGGGGTCCTCAGATGGTGCCTCCAGATAAAAAGAGCTATGGATTTCCATTTTCAGTAATGGAGAATAGAAAAACAAAACAAAACAAAAACAAACGCCATACCATACCACATACCCCAAATACTAGACATTCCTCAGATGTTTTGCTTTGTAGGTGATGGCTGCAGATGTCTGGTAGCTTACTCAGGCTTACTAGGTAGCAGGGAACAGGAAGAACTGTGCCCCAGTTGCTCTTCCCAGAGTCTAGGAAAGGCCTGGGCTCCCAGCTGAGTCTGTTAGCACTTTTCACACCTACCAAGTAAGCCCTTTTCTAGAATCCAGACATCACCAGCATCTCATTCTAGAGTTGTATAGACAGTTAGGAGTCATTTAAATATTGAAGACCTACTATAAGTCTGGTAGGAGGGCAAGCGAACTCTTCGAAGTGGAAATGAAGCTTCTTTGGTTGCATTTTCTTTCTTGTTGTTGTTGTTGTTATTATTATTATTATTGCTTCTGGTCTCTTTGAGACAGGATCTCCCTGTGGCCTCAGCTGGCTTGGAACTCTATGTAGACCAGGCTGGTCTCAATTTCACAGCGATACTGTATGTATGTGTGTGCTTATTTGCCTGAGTGCACATGGAAGTCAGAGGACAATTCTTTTGGAGTCAGTTCTCACCTTCTGTCTTGGGCTCTAGGGATTAAACTCAGGTTATCAGGCTTACAAGTCAAGAGCTTTTACCTGCTAAGCCATCTCCTTGGCTTTTTTTTTTTCTTTTTGGTCTTTTTGAGATAGGGTATCCTTGTAGCCCCAGCCAGCCTGGAACTCACTATATAGAGTAAGCTGGCCTCAAACTCACAGAGATCCACCTGCCTCTCTCATTGGCTTTGTGTGTGTGTTCATGTGTATGTACATGTTTGTGCATCAGGTGTGTGTGTAGGCCACAGGTCAGTATTGGGTACCCTCCTTCTCTTTCCACTTAAAAAGTGTTTTATTTGTGTGTGTGTATGTATGTAGGTGTGTGGATGCACACATGCCAAAGAGTTTAGCTCTCTCTCTCTCTCTCTCTCTCTCTCTCTCTCTCTCTCTCCCTCCCTACCTCCCTCCCTCCCTTCCTTCCTTCCATTTTTTTTTTTTTTTTAAGGCAGGGTCTCTTACTAAACCCAGAACTCACTGATTGGTTAGACTTGGCTGATCAGCAAGCCCCAGGGATCTGCCTGTCTCTGCCTCCCCAGTCTTGGAATTATAGGTTTGAGTTTTTATGTGAGTGCTGGAATCCAAACTCAGGTTCTCATGCTTGCCCACTAAGTAGTTTACTAACTGAACCATCTACCCAGCCCCAATGGTTGCATTTTCAAGATTGCTTTTATGTATGAAAGAACAGACTTCCTAATTGCTTGCTGGCCTTTTCCTATATGGCTGCTTTCTGGGGTGTAAGCCAGTGTGGACTGGCTTAAACATGGTAGAAGTGGATTTGAGTAGGAAGGCCTGGATGGGTGGGAATTGAAGTTCCCTAGGGAAGCTCCTCTGTGTGGAAGATCTTGCAGACAGACTAACTAGAACTTCCTGACTGGAGAAATGGAATGTTGCAGATCAGGAGCCAAAATTATATCTTGGGCTATCTCTAGTTTTGTAATAGCCATTACAGCTAACCTTTGTATCTGACCAAACATCTTTTGACTATTAGGTAAAACTTTTGGAATGTACTAGTAAGCTTAGCAGACCACTAGCTTCCACCAACCCGAACGCTAAGAATATTAGGATAACACATAGAAGAAATTTCCTGGCTCTTCTATAACTCAGCTACTTGACCAATGTAGTTGGTAAATACAATTTATGATTATCTTTTGTTCTGTGACTACAAAAGTTCACATAACCTCTTGCACAGTGGAATGTGACATTCAGGGTAACCTGAATCCATGTTCCTGGGCTGTGGTTGCTCATGTTTGGTTCAGAATAAGCAATGTCTTTCTTCCTGCTGTATAATATTTCCTGAGGAGATGTGAGAAACTTTTATTCTAGGGCACCAATAACAGACCAAAGTAACAATTCCACTCAAGTTCAGCTTGGTGAGCCAATTAGTTTATTGAGTTTGCTACTTACAGGAACATGGGTGAACCCCAAAGAGCTGTATCCCTGTAAAGTCCCATTCATGGAATCTGCATCATGGAGTCCCCCTTTCAGTCAGTCTTCCACTTTTTTTTAATTTTAATTTTAATTAATTAATTAATTAATTAATTAATTTTTGTCTTCTGGAGACAGGGTCTTCCTGTAGTCCCAGCTGGCCTAGAGCTCGCTATGTAGATCTGGTTGGCCTCGAACTCACAAAGATCTGCCTGCCTCTGCTTCCCAAGTGCTGGGAGTAAAGGCGTGTGCCATCATGCCAGGCAATCTTCCACTATATATACTTCCAGTATATACACTCTGGCATCTCCCAAAATTATTTGCAGTCAAGAATAAAGAAGGTGGGGAATGGAGTGCTGGGTACAGGAGGCAGGGAGGCAATAACCTGTTACCATTGCTGTAAATTACCTATTGTTACATTATTCTCTCTCTCATTGCCATTGCCATGACTACTGGGCATGACTATTTCTACTTCAACATGGAGATGGGATGACCATATTATACCTGGATAAAAAGTCATACTACAACACTCCCTTTGGAGCAAGAGCTGTTTTTTGCATCTGTAAGAGTTAGACAAGCTAATCAACAATGCCACTAAAGATGCAGAGTCTTGATTACCTCGCTCTGCTATCTTTGAATGGAGTCCATCCTAGGGTTGCTTGTCCTTGTGGCCAGAGGTGGCTTCTTGGTTCACCACTGTTAAGGGAAAGAGAGGTCAACACCTCTAGCAAACCTTGGCCAGAATCAGGGTGTATACTTAGTCCAGAGTCAACCACGAATAGGAGAAATTGTGTCTTTCTTGACTCAATCAGAGAAATTGAGGTCAACTCCCCACAAATACCTCTGCATGTAAGAAACATCAAATATTAGTCTTTTCTTTCAAACTTTATAAAACTTTTGGTTTATGACAAGGAATTCAAATATCTCCACCCAACTACATGCACCCTGTAAGACTTTAATTTACCAAAAGGCCTTGAGGCATTCCTAGAACTAGATGGCCTATAGTGGCAGAGCCCTTCCCCCTCTTTTGTCAACTGTCGTCCCCATCCTTTGCCTTTTAAACTAGCCAACTAGGAAAGACTGTGAGGTTGGACTCTAGTAAATGAGGAAGAGACACAGTACTCTTGTGTTAGGGATACATATCTATCATACTGGGGCTGGAGACATGACTCAGTGGTTAAGAGCACTAGCTGCTCTTGCAGAGGACCCAGGTTCAACTCCCAGCACCCACATGGTGGCTAAGAACCACCTGAAATTCCAGTTCCAAGTGATCTGATACTTTCTTCTGGCCTCTGCTGGCATTGTACACATGGGTACACCTATATATAACACTCATACACATTAAAAAAAAAAGCCCTATCAAACTTCCTGGACAAGTACGCATGCTGGATCTGAATGATCACTCAGTGGATCTTTTTACAAAAATAAAAGCTGCTTTACTGAGTAACTTTCTCTTTTCTGAGGAGTTCCTTGCGTATTCTTTATGCAGTATTGGTAGAGTCCTTGACCATCAGATTTTATTTCTAATATGAATTCTGTAAGGAAGTGGGGGAGTAGGTGGTGGGGAGTCAAATAGAATGTCAATCATGTGTGTCCAACAGGTTTGAAAGCTAATGACTTTCTCAGAGCCACAATTCTCTGAAGCCCAAAGCTTTTGTGTATTCTTTTTGCTTGATTTTGTCTCCAAACTAGGGAAAGAAGAAAGACCAAGGTATTAAATTGCAAGTGCCCTATAGCTTAGGGGCCTATAGGAGGAAATTCTGAGTTTATTAAAGGAAACGTGCCCCTGTGTCTTCAACTTCTCTTCTAGAAGGCCTTCTGTGGGTCCAGGCCATGGGTACTAGCTTGCAGAGACCAAATCATACTATCTGAAGTCTTTTCCATATTTCAGTAACAAGTACCTTTGAGTTAAATCTTCTGCATTTTGTTTGTTGGTGGAGGTACAAGGAAGTGTTAGGGTATTTAGGATCAATCTGTGTTTCCTCAAAACTGTGTAGGAAGGGAGCCCTAGGAAAGCAATCTTCAGAGAAACTATTTTGGGTAGTCACATGGAGGATGATCTGAGGAAGGAATGAGATAGTTATGGTGGGTGGTAGTTGTTTAGGAACAATCTTTTTGTTGCTTGTTCAAATTCAAATCATAGTTCAAAACAGCTGGCCCTCAAATAGATCATAAACACTAGTCACAAACTAAAGTTCATCACCTGAGCTATCCATCTTTCTTACAAATCTTGTATGTTTCATAGCTCTGGAGGTTGGGGGGGGGCACGTGTGACAAGATGTGAGCCCTACCTGGGACCTAGAAGAGGTTGCTGCCTAGATGGACTATTAGCTAGTAATACTGGACAGTATGCAATGTGCAGTAAGAAAGGTGGGCAGGCTGGTAGTATTTCCAGTAAGTTGTTTCGTTTTTTTGAGACAGGGTCTTCCTGTAGCCCAAGCTGGCCTGGAACTGGCTGGCCTCAGTCTTATAGAGATCCACCTGATTCTGCCTTGTGAATGTTGGGATTAAAGGTGTGCACCATGATGCCTGGCTCCAGTAAGATTTTGAGAGTAGAAATCTGAGCAATCTAAAGTATGGTTCCTATAGCATTTGTTTCCGAAACATACGAGAGTTTTTTTTTTAATTTCCTAGGGCTCCAGTAAGATTTTGAGAGTAGAAATCTGAGCAATCTAAAGTATGGTTCTATAGCATTTGTTTCCGAAACATACGAGAGTTTTTTTTTAAATTTCCTAAAGTGGGGCATGGTGGAGCACACCTTTAATCCCAGCACTCAGGAAGCAGAGGCATGTGGATCTCTGTGAGTTCAAGGCCAGCCTGGTCTACATAGTGAGCTCCAGGCCAACTGAGGCTATAGGGAGGCCCTATCTCAAAAGACCAAAAAACAACCAACCAAGCAACCAACCAACAAAAAAACTTCCCTGAGGGCAAAAAAAATGGATGTGACAGCCTCTGTTCCATGACCCTTTTGGAGATATTGAATTCATGTGGGTATCTTGAAGCCTCCAAGAAGTTTTAGAGATTTAAAGTTACCTATACTTCAGTTCTTAAATTTGTACTGAAACATTTCTTTCTTTCCTTCCAGGGAAACATGGAACCACACCTGTGGCCCAAATCACCTGGGATGAGGACAGTAAACTACAGCACCAAGGTATTTCTTTCCTCCATGGGCCTGGAAAACACGTGGTGCCTGCTTTGCCAGGATGTGTCATATCAGCAAATATGGGCCCCCTCTAGGACATAGGGCAGGGCTGTAATGTCACTTCACAGTAGTCAAATTGCCTGACCAATCAGGCCTGCAGGTCTGAAGACTGGCATGAGGTAAAGTGGCACCATCATGAAGCTCATGGTGTCTCTCCTGCTTCCCTGGGTCCTCCATCCTTTGGGGTACAGCCCTTGATTCCACAGAGTTTTAGCTCTGGCAGATAGCCTGTGTTCCTACTTGTCCTTCCAATTTTAGGCCTTCCATGGTCTTCTTTCCCGGGCCCCTCCTTTAGGTCCAACCCCCACTCTCCCAAGCATTCTGCTTCCCAGTCAGCCTTAGCCCGCCTTAGCCTGCCTCCTGCTGCTCAGCTTAAGCTTCTGAAGCTCTGGGTCCTTTCAGCCTTGGACCACATGGACAAAGGACGAACTGACTTCTCTAGAAGTTTCTATCTCTTCTGCCCAGCCCTGGGAGCTGAGAAAAACAGTCCTGCCTCTCCCTTCCTGTTTCTCTGCCCATCCTAGTGATGTTGGTTTGCTGGGAATGCAGGCCCAAGGGCCTCTCTCTGGGCCCCTTCACACCAGGGTTTCTTAAAACTCAAATACCTGTCTTAAGACCTGGAACATGGCCAGTCTTCTGATGGGGCCCAGAAGCATTTCTGCAACGTTTTGAGTGGAACAGAATCAAACTTCTCTAAGTTGCAGTGTTCCTGAGGCCAGAATTGATAGGAAACTCTGACTACGACCCCAAGGGTTTGGGCCCTGTACTGTCTTTCCCAGGTTCTGGCCATGGACTGGCACTCTTGCTTAGTTCCAGTCCAGCCCTGCATCCAAGGTCAGGGGCTTTCTCACACTGGGGGATTCAGGGCAAGCAATTCTGTTCCATTCAGGCCAGATGATGTTCAAATAAAAATACCCAGGTGAACTTCTCTGAATCATGTAGTTACTGTGGAGCACTGGTGCTTAAATCCCCACAGAGCTGTCTGTGGTCTGAAAAAAAAGGACCCCAAAATAGGTTGTGGAGGAAACTAGTGGGAATACAGTAAAGTGAAGCGCCCCATCACTGCCTTAGCAGTGTAGGGAGGTACTCAGTTAGTGACCTCTGATGTCTCCTCCCTGCCACCAACATATGGCATGGTCCTCTGCTCCTGTAGTCTTCACTGCCCCCTCACATCCTTTTTGTCCTTCATTACTCAGAAGCTTCTAGCATGCATGTCCACTCCACAGGCCTTCTGTCCACCCATGCCTGTGATTTCTATCTCATAGGCCAGGCTTATATCAAGGATCTCCAAAGACTGACTGTTAAAACATGAGCTTTGCATGGGCCATCTAGTCTGGCATAAGCAGTGGAGAACAAGAGAGCCAGTCTCAAACAAGGAGGAAGGTGAGGATCAACACCTGAGGTTGTGTTCTGACATCCACACATGTGATTCACAAATTGCACACACCTATATGTACACCTGGAGAGGAGAGGGAGGGAGAGGAGGAAGGGGAAGGAGGGAGAGAGGAGAGAGGGAGGGGGAAAGGGGGATTTTAAAAGTTTGTAAAAGAAATATGGCTGGGTATGCTCATGCCTTTAATACCAGCACTCAGAAGGCAGAGAGGTAGGTGGGTCTCTGAGATGGAAGTCAGTCTGGTCTACTTCTAGGGCTACAGGGAAACCCTGTAAAAAAACAAAACAAAACAAAACAACAACACACTATGAGTTTTAGAAACAATGTGGGACTTTGCCCCTTATTAAGTGATCTTAACAGAGTAATTGGGGGAGGGGACTCCAGCTGTAATAGCAACATGGCTGTGGGAAAATTCTCTAACTTTCCTGTTCCTCAGCTTTATCTAATAAATGGGGCTGAATACCTGCATGTTTTGCTGTAAGGATTAAATGGGAGTAATAAAATATACAGCAAGGGTTAGCTATCTAGAAAGGAAATCTCTGCTCCATCCTCATTGGTAGCAATTCCCTCTCTGCTGCATCCTTGTGGAGTTCTGGGGTCTGCATGGTGTGTTCTTGACTGCCTCCTCTCTGTACCACAGGCCCAAGTCCAGGCCTCACTAAATTGTTCCTTTCCCCTATGGCATTGCATTGTTAAACTCTGGCCTTTACACCTGTCATCCTGCAGTGTCAGCCTTTCCTCCTTCGCTGTCTGTGAAACTCCTGTACACAGGAGTCAGGAAAATACCATCCTCTGGGAAGCCGTTCCCACAATCCTCTGGAAAGCTTTTCCTACCTTCAGGGCTATGCCTTGTTCTCCCATATCTTTGGGTCAAGTGTTCGTACTTCCTGAATTATCTCTGAGAAGCTGAGTTGGGCCTCAGTGTTCTGTGCACAGCAGGTGCTGGGACATGTCAGGTTAAGGTCCTTGGCTTGTCAGCCTAACTTGATTTCCTGTGCAGAGGATATACGTTTCAACAAAGAGCAGCCAACTGCACCCTGCTACATCCTGCTTTGCTGAGTCTCAGGCTGTCCCTCTGCAGAATGGCCAAACACCTTCTCTATGGCTGCTGAACGCTGAGCTATGTGTCTGGCCACATATCCCAGGCTGGGACTAGGGAGACTCAACAAATGGTAGCTTCTCACCCTACTTCCTGGTCTGCACTGCAGGCTTCTCACCTTTGTTTTGGTGGTGGTCAGCCCCAGTCCCATTTTTGTTGTTCTTATTAAGTCAGTGATATGAAAACTTCATTATCAGTTGTCTTAGCTTGAGTTTAAAAGACTCCTCTTATTAGTTGGTGGACATACCAGTGACACTTTTGGTTACTATGGTGATTCTTTGACACCCTCATCTTGTAGATTAGGAATGCCTCACATTTTTCTAGGTCCAGCTGCCCTGAAAATAAGAACTTTTGGCCAATCATCTTCCCCCTCAAACTGGAAGGAAAGCTGGGGGTGACATTTTTAGCCTCAGCTGTCAGAGGTGAACCTAACTTTCCTGTGTCAGGTCCCTAGGTCAAGTGCCTTGTATATGGCCTGTATTTAGCTGTCCAGTCTTCCAGTGTGGATGACATGCATGGTCAAAAGTCCAAAGCTACTTGTTCAGGAAGCTTGCTTGTTTCAGAGGAAAATAATCACATTTTCCTACTCAGTCTATTTCTTCTTTGAACTTCCTTTCATGTTAGCAAAGCTGGATGGAATTGGGTGTCATCCTATGGCTTTGCCTCCTGTCTGGCCATTTTGAACTTCCTTTCATGTTAGCAAAGCTGGATGGAATTGGGTGTCATCCTGTGGCTTTGCCTCCTGTCTGGCCATGGCGCTTTCTTTTGACCTCCACATCTCTCTCTCTCTCTCTCTCTCTCTCTCTCTCACACACACACACACACACGCACACACACACACCCTGATTACTGTGGAGATGGCTGGTACTCACAGCAGAATTTCTCTCACAGGATAAAGATACTCTCCTCCCTCTTTTCCACCTCCCTCCCATTGCCATGAAACCTCCACACAAGTTCATTCCTTTAAAAGTTTATTTCTGATGAATAAAAAAAATAATTTATGTATTAGATAAATTAACTTAGGTGATGAGACATTATGACAAGGGCAGAGCTTCCCTTTCCCTTCTTCTGGTGGACATGGCTGCAGAGGGACTCACACACTGATGCTTCGTGGTGGGCAAGGAGGCGGGCTTGGGAAGATCAAATAAAACCCAACCTCCTTCATAAAAGCATCAGCTCTTCTTCATGGTATTTTCAGACTAACAGAAACTCCATCCCACGCTCAGTCTCAACAATCATAACCCTAACACACCAAGCACAAGTGCAGTGGAGATGGAGTAATGGTGTTGGGAACTTTGCAAAAGGTTCCTTCCTCACAAGAGGGTGCCTCCTCCGGCTGCCCTATGGGAAGGACTATGGAGAAGAGCCACCAGCACAGCTGATGGAACCTTTGGGTTTCAGTATTCTGGGGACTGCAGCCTTTCAGCCTGCTGTGCACATTTCCTCCCAATTCTTTGCATCCCACTAAGGCTCTCAGAAGCAGTTGTCCAACTGGTCAACAGAAGTTCATTTTCTCTAGGGATCTGAGCAAAGCATGCAGACCAGTATATGCTGGGATCTTAAGGTCTAAATCCCAGAGGCCATAATCCAGAACCTCACAGATGGGAGAGGAGATCTGGGGGATCACCTAGCAGGGAGGAAAGAGGAAGGGCAACAGGCCTTTGAGTTCCCTGGGAGCAGACAGTATAGCTTACCACCTCCGCCCTGGTTCCTTTATGGGGTTTTGGTTCTGGGGTCACTTAGGAGGTGGGGATACATTCTTTTAAGTTGCAGTAAAATTTCATTATACTTTGGGGGGCTGTTTGTGTGTGCTAGTGGGAACAAACCCAGGGCTTTGCACTGACTAGGTAAGCATTCTAACACTAAGCTATACCCCTAGCTTTTGATTATAAAAAACAGGATCTTGCTCCAAGTCCCAGGCTGGCCTTAAACTCATGAACCTCCTGCCTCCACCTCCCAAGTGCTGGGATTATAAGCATGTGCCATCAGACCTGGGTGCACTGTGGGTGACATATTAGGGATTGGCTTCAGTTGCCTGTATACTTGTTAGTTGGTAGAGTACTCAGAAAGCAAGCAGCTGAGTCCTACAAGCAGCTCAGAGTGGTTTTTAGGCTAAGAGCCTGTGCAGAGACTGCAGGCTGAGCAGCTGCTTCTGGAGGCTGCCAGTGACACCTGGAGGACTGACTAGATCTCAAGGACCTGCTGTGCTGACCTCCATGGGCACGCTGACTGGTCACTGGAAGAGGGCTCTCTGACAAAACATGACTTTAGCATCTAATCCAAAGACTTCTGAAGGGCAGAAGCAAGCAGAATTCCTTTTTTTTTTTTTTTTTTTTTTTTTGATCACTAAAAACAGAAATTCTGAACAGAGAGAGCATGGGTGAGAAAGGGACAGGTGAGAAACAGGACCGTGGCATGTGATACCTGGGAACCAGCTTCCCCAAACCACTTAGCAGCAGGCCACTCCAAACTAGAGGGTGTTGACACAGGTCCTATTAAAATACAAAGCTCTATGCCCACTCTTTATGATTGTGAAGGACAGGCCTTTCCTTTCCATTTGCCCCTGGAGGTTTTCTCTGATATCCATTACCCCTGAGGCAAGGACAGAGAATTCACTGTGCTTACCCTACCCCTGGGGTGCAGCATGTGAAAGGGAACAGGTAGGAGGGAAGAGGGGTAGCTGCCTGAGGCACAGCCTCTAGTCTTCCTGCGGAAGGTCTTTACCATGTCTCAACTGTTGGGTCTGTAACTTAGTAGCTTGGGAAAGCACCCTGGCCGGAGTCTTCAGAGTTCACTTGGCACAGGCATAAAGAGCTATGCTCAGAAAGTGAGCAAGGCTGTCTGCCTTCCTGTGGGTAGTGAAGGTGTCTGCACATCCCTATTTTGTCCATGTGTTCTCTCTCTACTTGCTTTTCATTCACATTATAGTTTTTCTAACTTTCTACCTGTTTGAAAAATATTCTTAAGTGTGGCACTTATAAAGCGCCTATAAATATGGGAAGCTGCCAAAGTTTAGTTATTTAAACCACAGCAGTGGGGTAGGGTCTGCTAAATCAGAATCATCTGACAAGATTGAAAGATGACATTTTCTTAAGGACCAGAGTACTGACATTTCCTCCTGGGTAGAAATTTGAAACTGTGGTGGGTACAACATGAAGGTGGCCACAGAGCTGAGGATGTCTACCTTCAACAGCCATCAGTTTTGAAACCATTATCTTTTAAGCATGATCTTGAACTTCTGGGCCTCTTGCCTCCATCTCGCAAGTGCTGGAATTACAGGCATGTGCCACCATGCCGAGGTTATGCGTACTGGAGATAGGACTCAGAGCCTTGTGCATGCAAGCTAGGCAAACAGTCTACCAACTAAGCTACAGCCCCAGCCCACCCCTACTAGACCTCTGTCTTCCCCTTATGAATTCATTGAGACATACTGGTACTTGACATTAGGCTCTAGCCCATAGGCCATTCATCCTTCATGCATCTTCTTGGGCTGAGATTAAATGTAAACTCAGGGACTTATAATGCTCTTCCCAGAAGAGGGGCCAAACAAGGAAAGATAAGACATCCGAAATACTGGAAGCAGTGCCCCAAATGACAGACTCTGGAAACACCCCTGTGACAATAAGCAATGCTGCCGCACTTAAAGGTTCACATCAAGGCGAGGGTACATTTAGATTTTAGGAACACTAAGATACAAAAAAAGTGTCCTCTTCGGGTGGAGGACAGGTGATAGTTCTAAACAGGTAACTTCCCATCTTGAATTTGGACCCTCAACAGTACAGAAAGTGATGTGGGACTTGAAGATGGAGGCTCCTCATTCCCGCTCAAGTCCCACTTGACCCTATCAGGGGGCACTGCACTGAGTACAATCTAGGACACAGTTTGTGTGAGTGCATCTGTAGGAACCGAAACAGCCTTGCAGAGTAAGGAGCCCACATCTTTTATTCCAGCCCCTACCCACCAAGCCCTGACAGCCTCCCACAACTCTGCCCTTTGGATTATGGAGGGAGAAAAAAAACAACTTTGATTTTCTGGGCCACAGAATACAAGATGGGTGCAGATTGTACAAGGAGCTTATACACGGTGGCAAGAAAGCATGCAAACAGGGCAGGGATTCTTCACCCCCATGGGTGAATCAGAGTGCTCCAGAACCAGGGGGGACCTCAGTCACTCTAGGCCCCAGAGTCCACCTGGGTGCATGTTTCTGGCTTTTATTGACCGTGTCTAACTCCAGCTTCTGTCTTCTCTCATGAGAGAATATCTGGGTCTATGACACTGATGATTCCTGTGACCCACTGTTATTTTTTCCTAGTGTGATTTCACAGAGAGGCCCTTGGAGCAGGCCTGGAGGAGGACAAAGAGCAAAGGTGTCTGAGAATGACATAATACTGACTTCTCTTTCTTTTGGTAACAGTCCAAGAAACGTGCACCCCTCAATCCTGAGATATAGTGAAGCATGAGGGGAGGGGTGGAGGAGCTGTGGGTGGGACACTGTACCGTGTGACATCACGATCATGCAGCCAGTGGTGACAGGACTGAGAAGTGAGAACAAGGCTCAGGGGGGGCTCTGGGATCAATCACCCCAGGAGGAGGTCGATGGTTCCCATAAGTGTCTGGCTCTTAGGAACACTGTCTGTCCAGTTCTTGCCTGGGGGCCATCTCCTGGGTTCACCATAGTGGCCTGGCCTTAGGCCTCATCTTCCCTCAGCTCAGTGGGTAGGAATTTATACTGCTGCTGGCGGATCTGGGCCAGCTTTTTCCTGGCTTCTTCCAGTTCTCGTTCTTTCTTTAGCATTTCCTCCTGGGCTGCGATGATCTGGAAGGAAAGCGAGAGCAGAATGGACTACAAGCTTTTAGGAAAGTCACTTTGTCCCATGACCTTTCCACAATGGACACAGGGCAAAAAGAACAGCATTTTTTAATTTTAAGTTTTAAATTTTTGGTCTTTTTGAGATAGGGTCTCCCTGTAGCCCCAGCTAGCCTGGAACTCGCTATGTAGACCAGGCTGGCCTCGAACTCACAGAGATCTGCCTGCCTCTGCCTCCCAAGTGCTGGGATTAAATGTATGTGCTACCACGCCCGGCAGAACAGCATTTTTATTATTATTATTATTTTTTAGGGGTTGGAGAGATGGCTCAGAGGTTAAGAGCATTGGCTGCCCTTGCAGAGGACCTGAGTTTGGCTCCCAGAATCATCTGGGAGCTAAGAACCATCTGTAACTCCTGTTCCAAAGGATCCATCACTCTCTTCTGGCCTCCACAGGCACTGTACCTACCTATATGCAGGCAAAATACTCATGCACATGAGATACAGATAAATAAATTAAAAAAAATTTAAACCAGGCATGGTAGTGCACACCTTTAATCTTAGCACTTGGGAGGCAGAGGTGGCCAGATTTCTGTGAGATTGAACTCAGCTTGCTCTACATGGTGTGTTCTAGACCAGCTGGAGCTACAAAGACCTAAAATGAATGAATGAATGAATAAATAATAATAAAATATTTGTTTTTATTTATTTGTGTGTATGTGCACGGATGTGCATATGTGAGTGTGGATGCCTGTGGAAGCCAGAAGAGAGTGTTGTATCTCCCTGGAACTGGTGTATAGGCAGTTGTGAGCTGCCTGACACAGATACGGTCCTCTGCAGGAGCAGCAAATGCTCTTAACTGCTGAGCCATCTCTCTAGCTCCTCTTTTAAAAAAAAGTTCATTTATTTTGTGCACGCATGCATGTATGTGAGTACACATGCTGTGGTGAGTATGTAGAAGTCAGAGGACAACTTGCAAGAGTCTGTTTTCTTCTCCCACCATATGGGTCCTGGGGATTGAATTTAGGTTGTCAGGCTTGGCAGCAGGTATGGTTACACATATGAGTACCTTTACCCACATAGTCATCATACTGGCCCAGGAACAACATTCTTAGGTCTGGAGACCAGGCTCTACTGCTGTTTGGGTTTTGACCAATGACCAGCTGATTTGAAAAAAACAAAACAAAACAGCTAACTTCCGGCAAGGGACTTAGTAGTGAGCATTTTCTGCACCCCTCCCTTTTCTGTGCCAGGCTTGCATCAGCACTTCACTTAGATTGCCCCACCACTTTGTGGCAACCCTGTGAAGTGTGCCCTAGTGAAAGTCCTATGTTTCCAGTGAGGAAGAATCTGAAGAGAGAGGTAGGTGCAGACCATGGAGAAGGATGGGGCTCAGGTGTGCAGGAAGCTAAAGCTGGAGCCCTCAACCACTAGGTGGCCTTAATATATAGTTGGCCTTTGGTATGTATGGGGGATGGATGAGGCACCCAAATGCATAGAAGCCCAAGTCTGTTATATAAAAGTACATAGTATCTGCAAATAATCTAGGCACATTATCTTGAATACTTTTTGTTATTTATTTAGTGTCTGAATATGTGTGTGTGTGTTTGTATGTGTGCAGCTATGTATGTGTGTAGATACACACGTACTTGACTATATGTGTATATGGAAGGCAGGGGTCAGCCTCAGGGTACCATCCACCTAGTTTTTTGAGATAGTGTCTCAGTTTCACCAGGGGTTCACTGATTAGGCTAGGCTGGCTGGTGAGCTAGCCCAGGGATCCTCCTGAGCTGTGGGATTCCCAGTGTGCCATGACCCCTAGCACATATATATATATACATACATACATACACACACACACACACACACACGCGTTATATATGCTGTGCGGGATCTGGGGGTGGGACTCAGGTCCTCATGCTTGTATGACAAGCACTTTACCCACCAAGCCATCTCCCCAGACTCCTCTTACATATTTTAAATCATCTCAACATGACTTACAATACTGAATATAATGTAAACACCATGTACATAGTTGCTAAAGAATAATGACTAGGAAAAAGCTTGCAAATGTTCAGTTACAGATTCAAATTTTTCCCTGAATATTTTTAATTCACAGTTGGTTGAATCCACACATGTGGAAGTTGAAGACAGATACAGAGGACAGACTGCAATTTTTTCATGCTTCTAAGGTCTGATCTGAGGAATATTAGCTAATTGGTATAGTGGAATGAAGATAATTTTGTGTTTAGAAAAGTCAAATAAATTTCTTTCCTGTGGGCCTTTCCAGAGTCTTTAGTGGGCCAACAAGTTTTGTGACCAAGGTGGGGATATTAGGTATAGTATAACCCAAATTTAATTCATTAAAGATCCTTCTATGTGAGCTTTCTAAAAAACCGAGTTGAAGAAATACATTCTGGTCAAAATGCATCCGGTACACAGCCGAACACAGAGTAGTTTGGGAGAGTTGAAGCAGGCACGGGGAACAGTAAGAAAAACAGCCCCATGAAATGGAGGTATACACATCCAAACACCGCAGGATTGAGTTCCTGGCATTTCTTCCTTGCATGAGAATGCAATCTTCCCTAGGCTGAGCCCACGTATTCTTAGGAAAGTTCTGGGAGAGAGTGAGGGTTTATTCTGCTGTTGAAGGACTGACAACAGTAGCAGCTCCACAGATGCCATTTTATTGAAATGATAGCATTGCTATACTCTAACTTCTCTTTCTTTCCTTCTCTATAACAGAATTCCTGATTTTTAGCTAGGTACGTGACTACTCAGAAAAAACTACTACATTTTCCAACCTTCTATGTGACGAGGTTGCCCCGTGACTAAGTACTGATCAACAGTATGGGGGAGGAAATGCTGTTTGCAGCTTCAGGCACTTGCTCCTTGCTCTTCCTGAGAGATGGAACACTGAAGTTGCTAATTAAGCCATCTTGGACCAGGTTGCCAGGGACAGTATTTTAGGGAGGGAAGATAATAAGAGAGATGAAGGAAACATTATACTATCCCTAGACCTCTTATAACCAGACAATTGCACGAAGACAAAATGAACTGGCATCCTGTTTAAGGTACTGTTATCTTTCTAAAATACTGTATCATTTCTATTTTATGTGTATGAGTGTATTACTTGTATGTATGTAAGTGCACTCATGTTGAGCAGTGCCCATAGAGGTCAGGTTGGATCCCCCCAGAACTAGAGTTATGGACAGTTATTAGCAGCCATGTGGGTGCTGGGAATTGAACCCGGGTCCTCTGCAAGAGCAGCCAGTGCTGCTGAGACATCTCTCCACTGCTGAGACATCTCTCCAGCCCCAAGGCACTGTAATCTTGAGTGTCTATCATAATATAACCCGCATCTTGAGAATAAATACTATGGTAGGGTTAATCACTCACCTGAGCAATGCCCCCCACAAATTTTGTTTTCACAACGACATCGTCATCATCAGCTTTGCCAAATGCTGCCTTCTGGGCTGCACGAACAAGATTGTCTGAGGCTCTTTTAACAGCATTTCCTGCTGCCTGCAGAGGAAACAAGACACATGTGATACCATGAGCAACAGCACACAGCTCTGGCAAGAGCAGACATGAAGGTACAGTTCATTAGAACACGAATTGTAACATAGCAGTTCTCTTGAGCCAGTGAGTATGCACTGGTCTACCATCCATGAACTCTACCAACACTAGCTGGCATCTAGCTACAGGTCATTCACAGATGAATTAGATAGAATTCCTGGCCCCCAAGGAGCACATGCTTAAAAAAATACATGTGTGTATGTGTGGGTGGGTAGGTACATGTGGATGTGAACACTGAGGCCAGAGGACAACCTTAGACAGGCCATCTACTCCTTTGAGACAGGGTCTCTCACTGGTCTGAAGCTCTCCAATTAGGTTTGATTGGCTGGCCAGGGAGTCCCAGGGATCCTCCTGTCCCTGCCTTCCCAGCACTGGGATTACAAGCATGTGCCAACAAACCCAGCTTTTTTTTATGTGGGCTCTGAGGATCAAACTTGGGTCCTCGTTTGCCATCTCTCCAACCAAAGCACATATTTTTGATAGGGAATTATTACAATCACGTAACAAGTAGCTGGGATTACACGTATATACCACTAGGCCTGGCTTATGTGGTGTTGGATTAAACCAAGGCTGTGTGCATGCTAGGCAAGCACTCTATCAGCTGATCTACATCTGTAGACACTGACCCCAGTTCTCTCTCAACTTGTGTTTTCCTCAGAGTGCCTCCCAAACTCAGGAGTTCCACAGTCAAGAGAGAAAGAGAACTTTCAAAATAAAACAAGATGTGAATCTGGAAGAACTGTCCAAACACTTCTGTCCTTGATGATTTTATTCATGACATATATCAGATAATTCTAAGCAATATAAACAATGTATATTGTAACATTTATCATACTGAAATTCCAGAAAACTAATTCTGGAAACAAACACGTCTGAAGCACGGGGGAGCTCCGGCACAATCAGTTCATGTAATACCATGCAATCATTGAAAATGACACTCATGAAAAATGGAGCCCTGTCCTCAAGGAAAAAAATGTGCATGATGACATAACATGTGAAAAGAAAGCAGGATGCATCTTGTCATGATCAAAACCAGACAGGACTATCTCATGTAGGTAACAAAAGAAACAGAAAACAAACATTTGCCATTTGAGGGCATTGAAGTTATGTGATTTTTTTCCCCATTCGAATGTTTCCTTCACTGTACTGAATTTTTTTTTTTTTTTTGGAACGGGGACTCCCACATGGCCTGGATCCCACTATGCAGACCAGGCTGGCCTTGATTTCAGAGAGATCTGCCTGCTGCTGCCTCCTAAGTACGGGAATTAAGCCTGGCTCTTAAAATGGGATTTTAGAAAATTTAAAAGTGTGTGTGTGTGTGTGTGTGACACCACATATGTGGAAGTCAGAAAACAACTAGCTGGGAAGTTGAGTCTCTCCTTCTATCATGTGGATTCTCGGGGTCAAACGAAGGTTATCAGGCTTGGCAGCAAGTGCCTGTACTCACTGAGCCATCTCAACAGCCCTACAATAGTTCTATAATTAAAATAATCAGAACAATGTGTATGGGGAAGGACTTGATTGTCACCTTCGTAAACATATTCTCTGGGCTCTGGGAAGGAAACTTTAGTAATAGTTGCATAAATACTCTGTGCTTTCTCTCCCTGCCGGAGCAAACTTCATCTAGGGGCCTCCTCTGAATCAGGCACCACGAAGATGTGGTATTCAAGATGCTCATAGCTTTGGCACATAAAAATAAAGGCAGTGGTTCCATGTGACAGAAACTATGAGTGTGGCCAGGCCTCTGGCAGAACAGAGGAGGAAGTGAGGGAGGATTTCCCAGAGAAGGTGACTTTGAGACCAGTCACGAAGGACAAGTAAGAGATGGCTAAGTTGGGCTGGTGGGAGGCCAGACCATTCCAGGCGAGTACTGGCCCTCTGACAGGAGCCCAGAGGCCCTCAATGTGAATGTGGTAGGCACTGGTTGTGGGATGCATGGATACACACAGTAGAGGATGAGGTTGAAAAGTGAGACAGCTGATGGGAGGCCTGGTGGGTCATGTCAAGGAAGTGAGACGGTCCCCTTTGGTGACACTTACCCGCTCCAAGAGGAGTATTTTCCCACCAGCATCAGTGACCATTACCTGTAGCCGCCTCATGGCCTCTGAATCCTGGTCAGCTTTCACCTTGCAGGCCACCAGCAGCTGAGCTGTGGAAGCAGCGACCTGCTTGGCAGATGAGATGAGCTTCTCCTCGCTTGCATGTCCCTGAACAGAGGCATTGGCTGCCTCACAGAGACTGCTGGTCGCTGCTGCCACCATCCGGGCCTGAGGACAGTCAATAGAGAGGTCACTGGAGGCCCAAACCTCCCTTGGGGAAATCCAGAAAGCAAATGAAGAAGGTGACTCACGGCAGAAATCAGTCCCTGTGACCACTGTCCGTCGTCTGCAGCATTGGCAGGGATGGAGCCCACCTGGAGAGTGCAAGGGAGAAGCCGTCCATGAGCAGGTAGTCTGCAGCCCTCTCAGACCCTCCCATGCTCTGCGACTGGACACCCAGCATGTCTGATCACCTTTACCAACAGCACCTGTCTTGGACTATAGCAACTATTTCTCTCACAGGATCCTGGCTACACGTCTAACTGGACCAGTACCTGCTGGCTGGTTTTGACCTGGCCCATTGAGGTGATGGAAAATGCTCCTATTTAGCTGCTGGGTACGACATTTCTAGGAAATGATGGTTAAGGGCTATCTTTAAAAGCTGACTTCCTCTGCTGATCTTTCCTTCGTTAAAAACCTGGAGCCACCAAGGCCTCCTCCTCCTCCAAGGGTCAAGGCAATTTGAATCTCTCCTGCTCACTGACCCTGAAAGTCATGCTGTGAGTTTCTGTCAAAGGGTGGTATATCACCTGTGCAACTGAGAGCAGACCCTTGTCTAAAGGGAACACAAATTATTTTCTCAGGAGTGGTGAGAGAAGTCAGAGGCTGGAAGGAAGAAGACATATGTGATGGTCTTTTGTGACATACCAGGTGACAATTTAGAAAGAACAGCAAGCATGTACATTAGACTAAGATGCAAGTGACTTCCTAGTGGAAGATGAACAGCCACTGGTCAGGCATAACTTCTGGTTTCTTCTACAAGACTCAACCCAAATCTTTGTACGCAGACAGCAAATGCCTTGTCACACATACACACAAGTGATCAAATTTTCTCAGATCCATAACTCTACAGGTTTCTGGAGTGTCTCTGCATTTGGGAGTCTCTCAGAAAGACCCAGTCTGGATAGGGTGGTCTCATGTACAGGAACAACAGAACACATGACATAGTTTAACTGTTAAAAAAACAAAGCAGTGTTTTACAAGTCCAGGTGGAATGGGTGAATAGTGTTGAGGTAGACTGAAGAAATTTCAGATTTAAAGCACACTGACCTCGTGACCTACAGGCTCAGCAAAGTGCTAACTGTAAAGTTGGTTAGCATTCAGCTCAACAGTCCTAAAACCAAGTGGAGGCATTTGGTTGGAAAGTGGGATTATAGAACCTCCAATCACGGCACTTATTGGGCTGCTCACCAGGAAACTCTGACAAGTTAAATAGCCTAATGTACAGTGGGACTATAAGTGTCTGTCAGACTCTGGCTGTTGCCTGGAGTGGGATGCTTTCCTTTAACGAGAAGCAGATGAGAGGCCCAAAGCCAAAGTTTAATTCAGTGCAAGGAATTCAAGCAGTTTGCAGTGGTAGGGCAAAGACTGGTAACCCAGTAACAGAAGCCCAACATGCATTTCCTTTCTTAAGCTAAACTTTCTTCCTCTCCCTTCACTGATGCTCTAAGGCCAGCCAGGTTTACCCACCTTGCCTTGGGCAACCAGCTCCCTTTGGGCTGCTGAGGCTGATTTGACCAGGGCACTTGTGGCAGCAGCAATGGACTTAGCAGCTTCCAAGATTTGTTCTTCAAAATCCAGGGTCTCGTCCGCTTGCTATAATCAAAAGAAAACCATATCATATGCGATGCTTATCCATGTGGGGCTCTTTCTGCCAAACTACCTATTGCTTGATTACCCGGCTCTTCAGTTGCCTATGGCTTTTTGTTGATAAGTCACACCCAGGCTGTCAGGAGCTACCCTACGCTGTCAGGAGCCTCTCCCCATACTGCTGCCCCTCTTCCTCCCCTAGAAAGTAAAAGCTGTTAGCAGTAACAGTCTACATACAACTTTTAAATCAAAAAAGTCTAAGACAAACTACTTTTCCAGACCACAATCTTTAAAGAGATGCAAGTTCACTGCGAGTAAGATAGATTCAAAAAAGTTCCACAGTATCAAAAACCCAACTCAAAATAATCAGCAGTCAAAATAAAAAAGAATGGCATATTGATCCAGAATTTCAAACTCAAAAACAAATTTGAAAATAAGGGAAGATGTCTATTAGTTCTGAAAAGTCTCATTTTGCTTGGGTAAAACAAAGCAACTCAGGATTTACATTTCTGTGGCTGAGCATAGACAGTAGTAGAAGAGAAATCAAGACAGCATGGCTTCAAGGAAGTGTTTGTTCAGTTACCTGAACACCAGGGCAGGGCTCTGCCTCAGGAAGAACACTGGACAGCATTGTGCAAACGTCAGGCCATTTGAAATAGGGTCTGAAGTTCAGCACCACCCCACCCCCTGCTGCCAAAACCACTCATGAAGTTGGAAAGGCCCTTTGGGGGCATGGGGGAAGGGATAAAGATGGTGGTTCTAGGCTGGGTAGGATGCAGCAATTTTGGGTACAGAACAGAGGGCTTCCAAGGTCTGTTGGATAAACATTCTGTGTGACTCTGGGTCAATTTCATTCAACTGTTCTTAGCTCATAAAATGTTGGCGATGTGGTTGCTATCTTTTAGGCATTAAGAAGCGGTGGCTCATGCATTGGAGCCTGTTCAGCCTACCTAATGTCATTCTCTTAAAGAAGACCAACTCTCCCTTACCCAGCTGTGATCAGCTACCAATAGTTCCTCAGCTAAGGTTGGGGCCTACTGCCCATCACCCCATTCTATGCTGGGTTTTTTGTCTGAGTTTGCATGGGTCCTTGTGCATGCTGTCGTCATTGCTTTAAGTTTATACGACCAAGTTCTCAGAAGCCCAGATGGTCAGACATAGCAATGCTTTTCTTTCTAAAATGTACATAGTATAAAATGTACTCCATAAGTGAGCTTATGTCTATAAGTCGGTGGTATTAACTATATTCACAATTTTGAGTGACATTTAGGAGGATCTACTATATGGCCAAGCATTTTGTTAGGTAGTTCTATGTACATTGACTTATTTAATGCTCTCTCAACATGAAAAAATTGAAATTATCTTTATGTATATTTTTATAGTGTGAGAACCCAGGCTCAGTGAACCCAGGCACAGAATGTTACACATCAACCACAGGGTACTAGTGCTGGCAGAGAATTCAAGACAGCATGGTTTCAAGGTGGAGCTTGGTGGGCTTATGGTCATATGGCAGTAGGAAGAATTTAAGCCATAATCTAACCTTACATCTCTCTAAAATTAAAATGATGTGTTTACTAGCTATGTGATTTGAATAATTTGTCCCCCATAGGCTCCAAGTATTTGAATGCCTGGCACAGTTGGTGGCGCTGTTTGTGGAGGTTTCAGAGGTACAGCTCTGTGGAGTAAGCAAAGATGGACTTTCAGAGTTCTTAAGTCTTATGTGATTTCCAGTTACACCATCTATACTGCCTGTGTCTGCTTGAAGATGTGAACGCTCAGCTTTCTGCTCTGTTTGCCTTCTGCCATGTCTCCCCATGATGGACTCTTGTCCCTTTGGAACTGTAGGCCCAATAAACTCTTCTATAAGTTGCTCTGGTCATGGTGTTTTATCATAGCAATATAAAGTAACTAATACACTAGCTTAGGCCACTCCTGAGAGCAGAGAAAAATGACTTTGTACTTTGTTCAAAATCAGCATGCAAACAGGCTTTATGGAACATTAGGTAGGATGGATACAATTCATTCCCAGATCCCCATTTTGTGTGTGTGTGTGTGTGTGTTTACACAACCTTGAGTGTCACATCTCAGCAGCCATCAACCTTGTGTTGTTTTTTGAGTCAGGGTCTCTCATTGCCCTCGGACTTGTTGATTTGGCTAGCCCCAAGATCCTTTTGTCTCTACTTCCACAATTATGTCTGGAGTTACATGTGTATGCCACCAGGACTGGCTTTTTTAAAAATGTGGCTCTTGGGACTGAACTTGGGTCTTCATACAACAAATTGCACAACAAATATTTTGCTGACTGAGCCATCTCCCTAGCTCCTTGGTCCCTGTTCTTGATAGCCATACCTCAAACCATGAGACATACCAATTCCATTTCTTTTTTACAACTCATACTATCAAAAATAAGATTTAAACCCACTTCGACTGAACCCAAAGAATGACAGTAGTATGCGAGTAAGTTCTGAAAGACAGCTGGTATATGTTTTCTTATTTCTGAAAAAAGTCTTGCTCAAAGAGTATTCAGGCTAGAAATGGATTCAGCTCTACCAGGTTCATTTCATGTTGGAAGAGTCTAGAATTTGTTTACTGAACTACAAAAATGACTCATTATAAGACAGTGGCATAAAAGATACTTGTATGCATACGTACGAAATATATGAAATTAGGTTTATATACACACATAGAAAAATATATATGAGTATATATGTATATATTCATTTAATGACCTTGAGATTAAGAGCTTTTCTGAAATTTCCTTCTGCAAAAGAAAGTGAAGCACACACAGATTAAGCCACTAGGGTGATCATCATTTTTGAGGCCAAAGGAGGCTCCTCCTTATTTTGTTGATGAGGAAATGAAAATCTGTGGTAACTCCCCAAGTGTCTCAGACTCTTGAGCTGGGTAGCCTTGGAGCCTGATCCCACTCTACATCATAGAATGCCCATCTATCAGATTAGGATTTCCCCAATTTTAAGATTCATGAAAATGAAATTTCCTTATAATGAAATGGTTTAGCAAATACAGGTCTGAATGAACCATCCCCTCACAACTGATCTGAAGGGATTCTATGCTTTCTGTAGCTTCAGAGCTTTTTAAGTATACAACTTAGAAGTATTTTTTTGATGGATTCCCATTTTTCTTCCTATAATATCTCTGGACCTTAAAACAGGCCCAGTAGAGGGGCTAGAGAGATGACTCAGTGCTCTTGCAGCAGACCAGGGTTCGATTCCAAGCACCTACATGGTGGCGAACAACCATCTGTAACTCCAGTTTCAGGGGATCCAACATCCTCTTCTGACCTCTGTGGGCCCTGCACTTACATACATGAAGGCAATACACTCATACAAAAAAATAGTTTATAAAACCAGACATAGTACAAAGTCTTATCTTCAGAGATACTGTTCAGATTAGAAGAGTTTCCCCCAAGAAAGGTTTATTAAGCTTAGCTGCCATGCCCACAGGCATGCAGGGCAGATGCTTAGATGCTCTGGCCTGGGTAGAGTGTCATGACTGTCTACTGGAACTCTGTCTTTCTCCATGCCATGGGTGTCACCGGGAGGAAATGCTCACCCTATTCACCTGTCCTGCTGAAAACACACAGTGGCACTTTTAGCCTAGAAGAAAATGGGATGTCCTCCAACTGAGTAGAATTGCTGAAAGGCTCAACATTGGCCTGTAGTCTTATTACCCCAGTGCTATTGGCTGGCAGAACAGGGGAGGGAAGGGAGGGCAGAAGGAGGGAGAGGAGAACACATCCTTTTTTTTTGTCTTTTTGAGACAGGGTCTCCCTGTAGCCCCAGCTGGTCTGGAACTCACTATGGAGACCAGGGTGGCCTCAAACTCACAGAGATCCACCTGCCTCCATCTCCCAAGTGCTGGGATTAAAGGTGTGCCACGATGCCTGGTGAGAAGACATACTTTGACCATATGGTAAAAAGAGAAAGTATTGGTTTTTGGAGGATTGTTCTGCATAAAAAGAATCAAAATGAATATGTAGGATGTGTTTAGAGAACAGTTCCCTCAGAGCTGGGAGACAGAAGAACAGCATGTGGAACAGTGACCAGGGGCTCCTGGCAGAGAATCTGCAGACCAGGCACCATAAAGCGCCCCTCACACAAGGCTCTTGTTCCTATTGCTTCCTCAGACAGGCTGAGTTGTCAGTTTGCTAATTAACTGAGACTTTTTGCTGTGACCTGACTCATGGCAGTTGGACTTGCATCTGGCTATGGAAAGCTGAGTACATACAGATGATCACTTCTGAGTTATTTCCCTCAACAACTGAAAGAGCCACTAGGATTGTTAAAATTACTGTCTAAACAGCATGATTGGGCCTGGGGAGATGGCTCAGCAGTAAAGGTACTTGCTTTCAAGCCTGATGACTAAGTTTGATCCCCAGGACCCATGTGGTAGAAGGAGAGAAGTGATTCCCAAAAGCTGTTTGCTGATCTCCACATAAGTGCTGTGGCACACGTGTAAACACACACACACAAACACACACACAATAAATAAATAATAATAATTAAATAAATAAATGTAGTAAGAAATGCAGGGTATGAATTGATCCCAGAATATGACTGCTTACATTTCTCTATGATTAGAGGCATCCAGGGAAGACAGTGACTTTAAAAGGCATAGGCTTGGGAGGTGGCCCTTCTGAGAATCACCCAAGGACTTGGCTGAAGATGCAGATTGTACCTCAGTAGGCCTGGGTAAGACTCAGGAACTTATTTCTAAGGGAGGTGATTGAGAGCTACTCTATGGAAAACAAGCACTGGTTAACCTCATCCCACTAGCCTGTGATCTGCTCCAGGGTACACTAAGGATTTTATTCAATTTATACTTATCCAATACAAAAATAGGCAGAGGTGTGTATGTGATGAATGTCAGTTGAATGAATGAATGTATCCATTCAAAGGAAGCTCCCAAGTTCCAGGGTTCAGTCAGAAGGCAATAACAGAAGAAATGAAGGTTGGTTGGTAGCTTTTGTCTAACATGCACAAGGCCCTGGGTTTGACTGCCAGCACTGCATAAACCAGATGTGGTGGTGCACACCTGGAATCTTGGCACTCAGGAAGTAGAGGCAGTAGGATCAGAGGTTTAAGATCATCCTCAGCCTACATATACTTGAGACCTTGGCTTAAAAACAAAGTGCACACAGCAAGCATCCCTGTCACTCAGTGCCGATTTTTGAGCCATGGGGACTATGCACACAAAGCCAAGATCAGGCCTCTCTGCCCTGCTTAAGACGTGGTAATTCATATACTCTGCACCCATCTCTTAACTAGCATTTAGTTTCTGTCAATTAGTTATGCACACAGACATAAACATGGGCATTGTACTAAAAGGCACTCTCACTTCAACTGGCATTGGGAAGACAACTAACGGATGTAGGGAGGATGACCTAACGAAGGTGCAGAGTCTCTCTCATCCCTCTCATCCCTGGGTGCAACGTCCCTTTCTCCAGTCTCCTTCACTGGGAAGCCTGGGTCACTACCAGCTCTGAGCCTTGTCTTTTCTGGGCAGTCTGGCTGACGGTAGCTGAGGATGGGTTGTCCTCACCCTAGGCTGCTTGCTAGCTTCCAGGGAGAAGTCTGAGTGTCCTTTGGCTGATGGCTTCCTGTTTGCTGGTCTTCTGTAGGGCCCACGGTCTAAAGTTAGAGAACCACTGGGAAAGCATGTGCTTTGTGCTGGCTTCCTACCAACTCACTTCCCATGCTCACAAGTGAACTTGAAGGTCTGGCTTTTGCTTAGATATGTCTCAAATTTCAGGATCCAGAGGGTCCACTGGAGCAGGAGAGGGGAAAGCAGGGAAAGGGGAGGCCTTTCCATTTTTATCTTACGTTTTGGTCTTTGCGGAATTCTGAGAATATAACTTTTGCAGCAACTCATTCTTCATTTCCTCTAACCCAGTGGACAGGATTGCTGTAAGTGATTTGTATATGTGAAGCATGACCAAGCTCATAGCAGATGCTCAAGAATGAGTAACAACTAAGCTCACTATTATTTCTCCTACTAATTTATTTGCCCCTTGTACTAGGAAGTGAACCCAGGGTCTTGCAAATGTGAGGTAAATAATCTACCACTGAACTACATCTTCAGGGCTCTATATACTTTTTAGTGGTTTTTGATTTTTTTTCCCCAGGTTTCACACTAAGATAGTCTGTTTGAATCTTGTGTTGCACTCATAGATCCACTGAAGATTCCGCCTCCCCTTTCTGATTATACCCTGGTTATAAACAAAAAACACAAAGCAGGGGATAAAGGAAGCAACTTGGAACACATGGTATAGATGGGTACTGCACCAGATTCAGCAATGGCCAACTCAGACATTGGTCACTACTCCATACTGTGTGACATGTGACTTCTGGCTCTGCATTGTCCTTATATATGTGCTAGTTCATCAGTTTTCTCTGGTCTTTAGCTTGGACATGTTTCTGTGTCATATTAAATTTTTCTAAGGCATTGACTAAAAAAAAAAATAGGAAGTGTATTTCCTTGTCCGCTCTCAGGAGTCCTGTCTACTTCCTGTTGTGTTTTTATTGACCCACTCACACTCCCTGGTGTCCTCTGTGCAAGTGTGGGCAGGGAGAGCATTTGGTTCCATGTTCCTCCTTCTACCCACTCTGAATTATGCTCACAGTGAATGGCCCTGACTGCTGTCTCCCTCTTAGAGACAGCCTCTGTTAAGATATCTCATTTTTTCTGTTGTATTCTTCAGACAGGGTCTCATGCATCACAGGCTGGCTTTGAATCTGCTGTGTAGATGATGGTGTGGAACTTGTGATTCTCTTTTTCTCTTCCTAGTGCTGAGATTACAGGCATGTATCACCATGCCTGGTTTATGGGATGCTAGGAATTGGACTGAGGACATCATGTATGTTAAGCACTCTACCAATTGAGCTATATCTCCAGTCCTGATGATACTTGACTTAAAAAATGTTGTTATCATTATCATTGTTATTATTGTTGTGTGCATATGTGTATGTGTGCCCACATGCATGTACACATGTGTAGAAGTTAGAGGAAAACTTTCAGGAGCCAGTTTTCTCTTTCCACCATAGGACCCAGGGATTGAACAAAGGTCATCAGGCTTGTGCAACAAGCACTTTTACCTACAAAACCATTTTGTTGGCTCACACCTGACTTTTTGTTTTGAGAACCCTAAAGCCATTTTTCTCACAACCAGCTAGTGTACCAAAGAGTGGTTCAAGGTACCGCCCTCCCTTCAGTTCATATATTGTTTCCCCTCTCAGAATAGTGGCTATAAAACACCATTGTATCAGTTAGAAATTCTGTGGATACAATTTATTCTTTTAAAGTGTGAACATTTTGCCTTGTGTGGTGGTACATGCCTTTAATCCCAGCATTTGGGAGGCAGAGGCAGGCTGTGAGTTCAAGGCCAGCCTGATCTACATAGAGAGTTCCAGACCAGCTGGGTCTACAGGGAAACCCTGTCTTAAAAAGACCAAAAAAAAAAAAAAAAGTATGAACATTTTATGTATAATTTATATGTCCTTGAGGGGGGGAAGAAAAGGCTAACACTTAGAACTCTCATAACATGAATGAAGCACTTTCCTGCCAGTTGGACGCCTGAGTGAGTGGAACTTGTGCCGAGTTTGGCTGCTACTGGCTTGCTTCTGGTTTTGACCTGAGAGGTGCCTTGGGAGGAAATCTTGGCCAACTGTGAAAAAGCTACATCAGCTTGTTTTCTGGAGGACCCATGGAAGTGTTGGCTACAGGACCTAGCCCATCCTGACTAGTTCTGAAAACAGGGCAAATCTCCCAGAACAACTGGGACTGCTTAGAGCCCAGACTTGGACAGCTTCCCTGGCTCTGCCACTCCCCTTCAAACAGTTCAGTCTCAGGGACAGCAGGGTGGCACAGGGAACAACCATTGCTGCCTAGCTGACAGTTGTGGCTGGGTAGGTACCACCTCCACATCCAGATGTACAATAAAGAATTTAGTTCATGTAGCATCTGTTGGAAAAGATCCAAACTTGCATAGTTAGTTCCTTGGGAATGGTTTTCCCGTAACATACATTGCTTACTTTTTTGCTGCTTATTTTCAAAAGGAAAAGTAATACCACTGAGACAATTTTATAATCACTTTCAGTCTGATGGAAAAATATTCTTCAGGATTCTGCCATGCTCCCCAAAAAGGGACGGGGCACCTGAATAGGAAGTATGGACTACAGAATTCTTTCAAATACTAAATGAGATACATTTGGCTCATCTTAGGAATCTCTAGAAGGGTTTCACAAAGATCTGATAGAGTCACCTGGGAACATGCTGTCTACACTCTTAAGTGTCCACATTCTATACATCTTTTGAAGTGACCAACAATTGGCATATGAGCTCCAAGCCTATAGTTTAGCCACTCAGAAAAAGCCATGTTTGTTTTCCTCTTTATAAAACACCTAAGGCTGCCTTTTTCCACTCACCATATTAGTCAGTGACAAGGGAATGCCGGTCAACAGCAAAGTTACCAAAAGAAGCATGAAAATCCCATCACTTTAAACAAATGAGCTTCATCTGAAAGACCTTTCAAAACCATACTTTCTGAAAAAAAATTGTAATAATTTCCTGTTTCTTTCACATGGCCATTTATCATCTCAGTTAAACAACTGTAAGTATACTTAGTATTCCCAAGCTCTAGAGTTGGCTCTTGAAACCTACTCAGCCAAGCACCTGATGACACAGGGTCCTTGTCAATGATAAAGGACCCCCCAAACAGGTGTCATTTCACAATTCTGGTAGCCAGGACTCCAACTCTGAATATCCCCTACCTGTGCCACTGTCTCCTGTTGCTGCTGTCTGTGACCCGTTGTTACACATCCATGCCGGCAGTGGCTTTTAGGTACCTTCAGAGTCCTTCTCTAACAGCCTTGGTTAAACTACTTGGCCCACCCCCTGTGAGGTGAGGGGTACATTCATCCATATATTCAGGAGCACTAATTAAAAGAGTTCTTTTCTCCTCTAAAAAACTGGACTAATGAGCACAGCAGTGCTCCTTCCAGAAGGCAGTGTTCATAAAGTCTTTGGGTGAGAGAACTCAGAATGAACTCACACATACTTCATAGGCTCATTTATGGGAAGTGGTCAAAACAACCAAAGAAGGCTGATATATACCAGAAAGAATGTTTTCTCGGTCATAATCCCAAACTTCCTGCCACAGCCAATTAGACTATGGAATTACTCCCTGATTCTTGCCTTTTTCTAAATACTATCAACCTCTGCTCACAAGCTCCTACAACAGGAAATTCAACAGACAGAGCACAGTTCACATCATAATCTCGTTATTAGATATATTTGGTCCCAGTTGAGGTTTGTATAAAGCCTAATGACTCACCATCTATATAGCTGGCACAGCCAACATGGTTTATATTTGTTCCTATGAGTGGAAAGTTATAATTTTGTGTCCCTTGATTTTTTTTGCACTGAAAACTTGATTACAAAAATTACTGTGTATATTGGGGCTGGAGAGATGGCTCAGTTGTTAAGAGCACTGGCTGCGAAGACCAAGGTTTGATTCCCAGCACCTACATAGTGGCTAACAACTGTCCATAACTTCAGTTCCAGGGGATTCAACGCCCTCTTCTGACCTCTGCAGGCATTTCATGACATGGGTACACTTACACACATGTAGGCAATATACTCATATGCATAAAATAAAAACAATTTTTTTAAATTACTGTGTGTTGGTATATGTATATGTGCACATGTACCCCTGAGTACTAGGGATCAAATCCGAGGCTTTATACATGCAAGGCAAGAAGCTGATCAAGAGCTACATTCTCAGGCTCCAAATCACTAACTTTTAAATTGAGAATCAGGATAAAAATGAACCAAAAAAAAAAAAAAAGTCAGTCTAGATATGCTTGCAAGTTACAGCCTTTACCTTTATCCCACATTATAGACATGGGCTGAAATTTTCCATTTTTTTTCCACTGAACATTTTCCTTACATATTCATCACTGCATACAACTAAGCTATATAAAATATCTCAAGCTCTGAAGAAGCATCAAGAATTATGATTTGTTTTTATATAAACTAACTATGTGGTAAAACAAGTTATTGTGGTTTGAATATGAAATGTCTCCCATAGGCTCATGTGTTTGAACCCTTGGTCTTCAGCTGGTGGTGCTCTTTGGAAAGGTTATGCAACCTTTAGGAGGTGGGGTCTTGCTGGAGGAAGTATGCTACTGGGCTTTGAGGGGCTAGGTTTCTAGCCTAGCCCCATTTCCTGGTTTCTTTCTGCTTCCTGGCTGCCAGGCCAGCCTCACTCTCTTCCCACCATGATGGACTGTATCCTCTCTGTAACTGTAAACCAAAATAAATCCTCTATCCCTTAGGTTGCTTTTTTGTCAGGGCATCCTATCACAGCAACAGAAAAGAAATAATACACAGGTCTTTAAAGGCTAAAAGGAGAAATGGAATGAAACATAACAAAATGAGTACTCCATTTTTAAATCTACTTGTGATTCTTAACATATTCTTTCCTGTTCCCTTCTAACTTTGTTAGGAACCCCCGGAGACAGGGCAAGACACTGTAGGAATATGTTTGATATATAGTTGGATTAAATAACAACCTAATATATCAAACATATCACACAGAGGCCTGCAGAAAAGGCATCCAGGTTTGATTGAGCTTGAGAATAGGCATAGTATTGAAGGCTATGGCTACAGGGGAGAATCACCTCTGCAGCATCTCCCAGCCTGCCTTTGGAGGTGTGTTTGAAGGTGTATAAACGGCGGCACTATTAGCAACACTCTTGGTACATGCTCTGAGCCCGGGACACTCTCACTGTGCCCTTACACCATTTTCCCAACAGAATAGGGGATTCCGTGTATCTGTTCATTTCTCTGAAAGATTACAGGAAAAAGGAGATGTTTAAATGGTCAGGGCCTGAGGGTGGGACTATATGAGGACTATTTGCAAAAACCATTGACCATTCTCATTTTAAAACAGGTAACCCAATTAAGAACACTTGCTGTTCTTCCAGAGGACTTGGATTCAATTCCCAGCACCTACATGGTGACTAACAATGAATTTGACACCCTCTTCTGGCCTCTGTGGCCTCTGCATGACACGGGTACACTTACACACATGCAGGCAATACACTCATACACATTAAAAAAAAAGCAAAACCCAAAACCAAAACCAAACGAAATGAAACCAAAACAGGTAACCTGAGAATGAGGCAAGCAGAGCTACTTGAACCATCATCACCCTCTCTCTCCAAAACTATTTCTCAAAGCAGTGCGAATGCTCCCTGGTTATGAAGGGCATGCATGTGAAATTGTGGTGAGGTGGCAGGCAGAATTAGAGTGATGAGAATTAACAGCCACTGTTTATTTATGGTACCTGAGCACTTAAAAAAAATGTTATAGGAGATGATAGAGAAAAGTAACCTCAAAATACTGGTCAGTCAGTTTAGGTATTCAATTATTTTTTAGGCTGAGGAAATATTCCTTCATAAAGGCAAGGAGGATATTTTATTTTGTCCAATAGTTTTTACAAAGTGGATCTTAGACACCAAAAGCATGCTTTGCGTGGATGGTTTCTTCCAGTTTAATGGATGATACCCATGTGGCAGGATCCTGTTTATGGTCATCAGGAAGATCATTCTAAACTGTTCTAGAAGTACCAATCACTCTTTCTAATGTGAGGATGAAAGTCATCTGAAGTCACCGTTAAGTAAGGAAGTCAAATCATCAATGGTGTTAACTGTCACCTTCTCTGAAGGATTCCATTGCTCTCCAGTAAAACCACTACAGCAATTACAGTGTGGTATAGACAGTTCCCACTAGTCTCCATTAGCAGTCATCATTACTGAATGTATGTTGGTTTGCAAACAGTGTTTCTAAAACTTGACACAGACCTTGTCATAGCCCAGTTCCATCTTTATTCTTATACACATTCTCTGTTGATCTCTTCCACTTGCAAGTACTATTTTACATAGTTGTAACCATGGGTACATAAATTTGTATCATTTCTCCACTTCACCTCATTCCATGAGCAACTGCATGCTATAAAGTCCTGGCAGCCATTGTCTATTGCTGTGAAGGCTTAATGGTCTTCCTTCAAGGAGATCCCAGCTTCTTGTTATTATAAATGAGGCTTCAAGAACAGCCCTCTCAAACACATACTATTTCTGGTCTTGGTTTTCTTCCTTAGGACTAGAACCCAGAGGTAGGATTAACAGTTTAAAGGGCACATGTAAACTACAATGGCCCTGAGGGATCAGAGTCTTCTCTGCCAATGGGGACCAACAGGGAATGGGATATACTAAACTGCCATTCCTGGTGGCCACATGTTCCTTCTTTGCTCAGTCATATGGTCTGACTGAGGCAAGGTCATTCACCTCTAGGTACCCAATTCTTCAAGGGCCAGATGAATGAGTTAATTCTTGTTAAGTATTTAGAAGACTGGCTTGGCACATACCTTATATTCAATGTGGCCTTCTTGTCTACTTCCTATACCTCTAGTTACCTATGGAGGACTTTTTCTTTCACACATTTTCCTAAGATAAAGGATAAAGGTCTCATAGGCATATTTTTGGTCACAGTGATGGTGACATAATAATTTATTGAGTCTTGCCAGGTGTGGTGACACATGCCTTTAATCCCAGCACTTGAGAGGCAGAAGTGGGCAGATCTCTGTGAGACTGAAGTCAGCCTGGTACGTACATACCAAGTTCTAGGCCAGCTGGGGAGACCTTGACTCAAAAAAAAAAAAAAGTTCCAAACCATTTACTGAGTCTTCTGTTAGGTACTGTACTCTCGAATTATCTACTTAAATGTTTTAACAACAATCCTACAGGCTGGAAGCTCTAGTATGTGTTTTTCAAATCAAGAATCATGAAGTTAAAATCATGAAACTAGGGTTGAGACAGATAAGATCTCAGAAGGACCCCAGAGAAGGACTGGAGTGGAAACTCTTAGAATATGGTAGCGTGTTGGTGTTACAAGAGAAGTAGTTTCCTTCTCCAGCGGACAGAAGGTATTGGCTGATCAACGTTGGGCATTAGCACTTCCCACTGTGGGAAGAGGCCTCATGTGATAGAATGGACAAGCAAAAAGACAAGCAAACTAAGAACCAAACCCTAAATCTTAGTTTAAGATTCTTAGGGTTTATTTTTTAAAGATTTCATTATTTTTTAATTACATGTATATATGTATGTCTGTATATGGGTAATTACATGTGAGTGCAGGTTCTTGTAGAGGCCAGAGTTTTTGGATCCCTCAGAGTGGGAATTACGGGCAGTTGTGAGCTGCTTGATGAGGGTGTTGGGAACCAAATTCAAATTCTCTGTAAGAGCAGTATGTGCTCTTAATACCTGAGCCATCTCTCCAGCCCCAAGATTCTTAAGTTTCAAGTACAATTTCCATCTATGATTAACTTGGTTTACAATTTCCATCTATGATTAACTTGATTTACAAAGCAGAAACAAAAACATGACCAGAAAATGCAGCTGTCCTTAACCCACTCTTAGATCTTATTTCTTTAAAAGAAAAACTCCGACAATATTAGACAACCTGAGACACTCAGAAGGTCAGCAGCGAAACCCTAGCAAACACAAAAATCAGAGGTCAAAAATCTCAAATTACATCTTGAGGAAAATTTGAAATGTGTTTACCAAATCTAGGGCAATGATCACGAGTCCAGGTCTAGGCTCAAAGACTTTCAAAAAAAGCTCCTAGCCTTAGCGGACTCATTACCCTTGTATCTGTTGTATACACACCAGCCAGGGCCCTGCTTTTGAATGGGTTGGTACATTTCAGCCCTCATGTCGGTCTTTACCAACATTTTTTTTTTTTTAAGGAAAGAGCCATATTTCATTTCCCAATGTATTTGGGTCCTTGGAAGGGACATTAACACTACAGGCACCCATAAAGACTTCCTTAGACAGGAAGAAATTAAGCCTCCTCTGGTTTTATCTTCCTACTTAAGATGGCCAAGGGGTTGGGTGGGAGGTTACAGCTGCTTACCAAGACTGGACCTGACCCTGCAGACTGGCTCACCATCTCAATCAAGAATCTCTCCTTAAAATCATCACGTAACTTACAGAAAAAACATACTACACAGTCTTCAGTATACACTGAAATAATCTTGCTACTGGGTCTCTATTTTTGGGGTATGTGTGCTCATGTTTGCTTCTGTACCATATTTTTCACTGTACAAATATATTTAAATTTATTTTTATTTTAATTGTTGTGTCTGTGTGGGCAAGCTTGTATGAGTACAGTACCCACACAGGCCAGAACAGGACTTCAGATCCCCTGGAGCTGGGGTTACAGATGGTTGTGAATTACCTGATGTGGGTGCTGGAACTTGAACTCAAGTACTTTGGAAGAGCAGCAAGTACTCTTAACTGTTGAGCAATCTCTGCAGCCCTCACCTTATATATTTTTTTGAGGCAGCATTTCTTTTTGAGCCTGGAGTTCACCAATTCAGTTAGACTGGATGGCCAGCAAACCCCAGGAGCCTTCCCATCTACCTACCTTCACCTCCCCAATACTGGGATTACAGGCTTTTGATGTGGGTACTGGGGATCTGAATTCAGGTCTTTATGCTTTTACAGTAAGCACTTTACTGACCTAGTCATTTTCTCAGCCCTGTTGTTTCTAAGAAAACATGAAACCCAGCATTGTTATGTCTCTGTAAATGGAAACTAGTGAACTCAGGGCTGACAACAGGAACTTCAGGCAGGAGGCATCTACAACCTGCTTTACATGGTAGAATTACTCTGTTTCTTCCTCTAAATAAATATCCAGATATGTATTTTTCTTGGTAATTTGCTTGACTCACTCCCTTCTTTTCCACACTCTATAAAATGGTACCAGGCATGTAGAACAGGTTTGCTGCGTCCTGGTATAACCACCAAGAAGGAGAGGAGACAAGCTCTATGCAGTAAACTTAGCTCCATTTCACAGCCACCCACTGGAAGACAGTCACAAGACAAGCAGTCACCAATGAATACTCACCTTTGGTTTTGCTCTTGGCTTCAGTTGCTCTAACTTCTTAGCAGCAGCCTCAATGGATGCTGCAGCCCCCAGTAATTCAGTTTCTGCAATGACGGTTGGGTCTTCTGGATCTACCCACTCTGTTCCTAAAATCAGTCCAAAAAATGTCATTCTTGGTAGGTGCAGACATGAGGGCATTGGCTTAATTGCAAACAAAATCTAAAACTGCATTCTGAAAGCCCTATGAGTCTAATATCTGCATGAGGGAACCCTCTAGCTTTCTCTCATCCTCTGAATGTAGGACTAGCAGGGAGCTAATCTGTTTTTCTGCATAGTCCTATCTGTAGGAATGGGCATCAATAATAGCTTCAAAAATCCAGATCTCATGGACCAAGGCTTGAGCTCACTCTTGTCTTCTAACATACAGCTCATGAGTCAAAGTGGTATCCTCAGGGGACTCTGTGTCACACAGCTTTACCATTCTCTCAAGGGAGCATTAGGAACAGTCACTTCAATTCAAAGTGAAAAGACTTTCCCTGGTGAGTCAACCACTTCTCTGTGAACAAGAAGGGTATGCAATGTACTCAGCACTATTTTCCATACATGAGATTATTATTACTACTGTTAATTTTTTGTCATTATTGTAGACTGAAACTCGGGCCTTGTACATGCTAGACAAGCACTGTACTGCTGAGCTCTATTCCTAGCTCCCCTTCCCAATCTTTCCTTTTTACTTTTTGAGAAAGGGTCTTGCAAATAGCCAAGTATGGTCTTCAATTTGCTCTGTAGCACAGTTAGTTAGGTCTTGAACTTGCAATCCTCCTGCCTGAGCCTCTGCATAGCTGGGATTATAGGCCTGTTGTCACCAGGCCTGGCTCTTGAATACAATGCAGCTAAAAATAATTGGTAAGATTCCCTAGAGAAGTGAAGAGTTGGAGACAGACTTTAGCAGCAGTACTCACTACAAAGACCAGAGCAAAGCCAAGTTACTTGAAACATTTTAAAAACGGATTCTATGCTTCATTTATTCTTTTTTTCTTTTTAAAAAGAATTTATCTTTATTTTATGTACATGAGTTTTTTTGCCTGCATGTATGTAAGTGTACCACATGCATGCCTGGTACCCAGGGAGGCCAGAAGACGGTGTCAGATCCCCTGGAATTGGAGTTAAGGACAAGTGTTAGCTGCCATGTGAGTGTTGAGGACCAAACCCAGGTCCTCTGAAAGAGCAGCCAGTGCTCTTAACCACTGAGCCATCTCCCCAGTACCTTCATTTATTCTTTATGAACTCTTACTTGCATCTGCCAAGGAAGGACCTATGTTATTCCTATGTCCTAGCACGATGCTAAAGACAATGTGAGGCCCTGACCTACCTTTCATGGCTTCCGCTGCCTGGATGAGCTCTGTCACAGCACCAGCGACTCGCTTGGAGAAAGCAGCCAACTGATGCTTGAGTTCTGGGGTTGGCTTTTGAAGGATCTATGGATGAAGAACAAAGCAGATACATGAGGAGAAGGGTGACTGCTGTGACAGAAGGTGCATTTCTATTGGTGGATATGGACATATCTTTGATGATATCAAGCTCTTGAGGGAAAACACTTCAGACTCACTGGGTTTCAATGACAAATGTAAAGTTGGGAATCAAGGCGGCCTCTTATGGTCCCTTCAGACATAGTACCAAAGATCACAAAGGAGATGCTTGTTTGTTCTTTATTTCTACTTTTATTTTTAGGAGAAACAAATATACAAATGTAAAAATTATAGCCAGGCATGGTGGCGCACGCCTTTAATCCCAGCACTTGGGAGGCAGAGGCAGGTGGATCTCTGTGAGTTCAAGGCCAGCCTGGTCTACATAGTGAGTTCAAGGACAGCTGGGGCTACAGGGAGACCCTGTCTCAAAAAGACCAAAAAAAAAAAAAAAAACCCAAACAACAATAAAAAAATTATATAGAAGAACAGTGTGAGTGAATACACAAGTTCCAGGCTAAGGGTCAGCTTAGACTTAAGACAAAACAAACACAGGAACAGAGAAAATGTGTGAGGTGGATGGGGGGAGCTTGCTGGCTTGCAGGTAAAATCCCCACATGAGTAAGAGCTAACTGTTCAGAAGAACTGTTCCTGAGCCAACAGGATATGACCACAAGTGGCCCTGTAGAAAGTCCTGATGCTCCTTCTTTTGACCTAGTTCAAGGTTTTAAAAAAATTATTATATCTATTTATTGTGTGTGTATGTGTGTGCACATGTGGAGATCAGAGGAAATCTTGAACTATTTGGTTCTCTCATTCTACTACTTGGGATCTGGGGATTAAACTCAGATTGTCAGGCTTGGTGGCAAGTGCCTTTACTTGCTAACCATCTTACTAGCCCCAAAGGTTTTCAAGATTTTTTTTTTTAATGGTATTAAAAAAGATACTAGAATCCCCAAATAACAAAGGATATCTTTGTGTAAAGGTTATCTTCAGCTGATCTCTTCTCAAATTCCTTTAAGAACAGAACAGAACTGAGATGAAGGCTGTTTACCATCTCCCACTATGAATTTAAATTCTGAGGTGCACCATCCTGACCCTTCCTTATTTTGAAATTCTCTTCTAACACAATTTCTTTAATCTCTTCACCATGTTCCACAATGGAAAATTTTAGATTCTGACATGTTAAGATGGTCAGCTTGAAAAGTACAACTGCTTGGGGCTGGAGAGATGGCACTGGCTGCTCTTCCAGAGGACCTGGGCTCAGTTTCCGGCACTCATTTGTTGACTAAAAACCATCTGTAACTCTATTTGCAGGGGATCTGACACCCTCTTCTGGCCTCTTTGGGCACTGCATGCATGTGGTACGTTTATATACATGCAGGTGAAGTATTTATACACATTAAAAAATATATTTAAAAAAAATAAAAGCACAACTGTTGCCCATATGTGAACGATCTTGGAGCCTCTGAGTTGAGGACAAGCATGGGCTTTGGAGTTGGACAAGCCCGTGTTTGCATCTGGCCACCTGACCATGAGAAACATTTCATCCAATGTCCAGAACATTCATCAAGGATCTCTTCTTGGTGTCCCACACTGTTTTGCATTTGGCCAGGTAACATGGCCTTTCTCAGAAGTATGGAAAAGATGGTTCTTGGACCTTAGGCCCTTTTACATCATGTCCCTAAGGGACACTTAATTAAAAATAAATAAATAAATAAATAAATAAATAAATAAATAAGAACGGGTTATAGGAATTGATGGGTTACATTGTGCCCAGCCCCAAACATACCAGAGGACTTGAACTGATGAGCCAATAATTTTTCAGTATTACCTCACATGCATCTCTCCTTATCTTCCTTCCTCTGATAACCTTTTAAGCAACATTTTACAGAAGAAGGTGCTGGATCTCCGAGCTGCAGTTACAGGTGGTTGTGAGCCACTCAGCATGAGCCCTAGGAACTGAACTCAGGTCCTCTGCAAGAGCAGTATGTTCTCTTAACCGCTGGGCCATCTCTCCAGCCCCTCTGGTAACATTTTACTTTTTTTTTTAATTTTTTTTTTTAGCATGTGCTAATGTTCTGAGATTCCAACTGCTCTGTTACTTTCATTTTTTCCCCAAAGACCAATAATTGCTAATTCCCCAAAGACCAATAATTGATTATGTGGTAATCAAGACAACACAATATTGGTTTATAGACACACAGGTCAATGAAGAAGAGTCTATAACTAGATGATTACTTAGGTGGTCAAGAGATTTGAATCCAGTGAGAACAGGATAATGGTGATAGAAATATCTCTGTGTGTGTATGTGTACTGATATTTATATGCAAATGTGTATATATCAGATATTGAGATATCAATATAGACCTGGGAATGAGTGGAAAAAATGAACAAATGAGTGAAAAACCAACACACTACTGAGGCAATGCCTAATGATAGTTTCCTAGACCAATTCCAATAGAGCACTAGAGCCATAGGAAGTCAGTCATCGGAGAAAAGATGGTAAATGTCTTTTGCATTCTAACATAGCCAGTGGACAGGCCATTTAGTTAAGTGTAGCTCCTAGAATCAATGCACCTGTATAACCTAGAGCCAGTTGTTTATCTAAGGCTTGCCTTGGTTTACTTACTTTTAAATGGGTATAACAGTACTTTCCTTATAGAGTTGTGGTAGATATATAAATGGAACATATGAAAGACCCTAATATAACTGCTTGGGTACAGTTCTAGCACCAGAACAAAAAATTTGTGTGTGGGGGGGGTATAGGGTGAGGGGGGAGACAGGATCTCTTTGTAGCCCCAGTTGGTCTGGAACTCCGTATATAGACCAGGATGGCTTTGAACTCACAGAGATCTACCTGTCTCTGCATGCTGGGATTAAAGGTGTGTGCCACCACGCCTGGCTGGTATCAGGATTAAAAGGAAAATCCCAAGTGGTTCTTATATGTAGCTATAACTGCGAACCATTGCTTTAGACTTGGGTGGGGGCATTTCCTACAACTTACTTATAAAAAGCTTGTACCATTTTTATCTAAAACGATGTTCTAAGGCCATCAGTTGAATAACGGTTATGGTTCAGGATGTGAGTGGATAACTAGTCCTTAGGCATTGTTAATTGATTTCTACATTGTGGCCAAAAGAACATAAATATAAGTCAAAAGTAAGGTAGGGTCACTCATATTTAATGGTGAAAGATTGGGTATTTGTCCTCTAAGATAAGAATAAGAAAAGAAGGTTTTTTTCCCTCACACTTCTATAAATACCCTATTAGAAATTTTAACCAGTACAAAGCAAGAAAAATAAATAAATGATGATACGCATGGAAAAGGAGAATTAAATTGTTTTTGACAGCAGATAAACATTTATATAAAAATTGTAAGGAGTCTATGTATGTGATATATAGATTCAGAATAAGCGAGTTTAGGAAGATAGGATATAAAGTCAACACAAATACATTAATTATATATCTATATACTGGCAACAGAAAACAGGAGCAGTATGGTGATGAAACTATTCTAAAATCAAAGTAAGGAGAGTCATACAACCCTGTAAGTATACTAAAACTCAATTAATTATATATTATAAAAGGATAAACTTTATTCTATGTAAATTATATCTTAATAAGACTCTTTAATGTGGTGTGTGTGTGTGTATGTGTGTGTGCTCCCCCCTCTCCTGACCTGTGCAAACTCAGACCTCTCTCTCTCTCTGTGTGTGTGTGTGTGTGTGTGTGTGTGTGTGTGTGTGTTTGGTGGTATTAGGAATGGAACCCAGGGCAATAGCAGTGTTAAAAAGCAGGGAATAAACACGCCATTCAAAATGAGAAATTAATCAGAAGTATAATACTAAAATTAATCTGATGATTTGCGAAAGGAGAAACATAGAGTCATCTTCAATGTTTCCTATCAGTTTACCCTAACTTGCATATTTATCTAAGTCCAGCTGCTAATTTCCCCCCGAATTCTGTAGTGCCACCATTTTCTCTTTTTCTTTCATACACATGTCTTCCTCATCTGTCTGTAGGACACTGTTCTGAAAAATGAAAAGACAAGTCATACCCTGGGAGAAACTATAGAACACGCAAACATTACACATCAAGAAAGCATAGAAAACCCTGAAATCTGGATAACAGAAAATTTCCCCAAAGGGAAAAGATATCATCATCTATTCCAGCAAGGAAAACAGAAGGCAAACAGGTACATAAAAATGATACTTAAACCCAATGGGGCAATTGCACACATGAAGTCACAGTGGCAGTGACTGAATTACGAGATCTGCACAAGATCAAGTCAGACAAAATCTCAGCGTGGATGGGGAAGGGGTCACAAAGTAATGGCTGCTGGGAAAAGGAGTGTCAGGTTTCATCAGGGATATGGCCTTGAGAGATTACCCACTCTCCAGTACATGGTCTTGTACCCATACTCATCTGGCAGCACTAAATGGACTCAGACTTAAAAAAAATTAGGCAGGAATAGTGGGTTGGGGGATAGGGTAGGAACTGGAGGGGAGGGAATAACAGGAGAATTTGACCAAAACACGTTATATACATGCATGAGATGCTCAAATAATAAAGATACTTAATGTAAATTTAAATCACAAAGGGAGGCCAGACTTGGTGGCACCTGCCTGTAATCCCAACAGCTGGGAGGATGATGCAGGAGGATAGCAAGTTCTAGGCACACTGAGGCCGTACAACAAGACTCCAAAACAAAACAAAAATAACAAAAGAAAAGCCCAATCAGTGTAATACTGCTGTGACTCTTTAGAACAAACAATCGGACTCCAGAAGGGGTAACAAGGATACAGAGCAATGGAACTGACACTACTGGTGGAAAGGTTGATAGTGCGACCACTGTGGAAAACACTCAGGTAGCTCTCTGAACAGTTAAAATGCGCCTGCCCTTCACAGTACAAACATTCCACTTCTAGGTATTTACCCAAAAGAATTGAATGCATACTGGCATGAAGACTTGTATGTAAATATCTAAAACCTGAAAATAATCCTAATGTCTATCAACAGGCCAATGGATCAACATGCCAGGGAAGAGCCATATAGTAACAAATTAGTTAGCCTTGAAAGGGAATAAATTATTGATACATATGACAATATAGATGGAATTGAAAATATTGAAAGAGTAGACACTCCATGATACCATTTAGAAAAAAGATCTAGAAAATACAAACAAATCTATAATAATAAAAAGCAGGTCATCAGCTGCTTGGAACACTTAAGGGTGATATATATATATATATATTCATTATTTTGATTATAATGGTGTGTTTACAGATGTATGTATGTATTCACGTGTCAATACTCAAATCATACACTCTAAATACGTGCACATTTTTTATACTACTTATGCCTCATTAAAGCTGGAGAAAAGTTACAGGTGTGAGGGCTTGAATCACAAAGTAGGATGATTAAAGATGTCTGCTGCTAAAAGAAGAGTCCTTGAGGTATGCAGAAAGTGCCACTTCTGGGAAAAGACAGTCCTTCCAGGCAGCCAGCAGCCCAGAATTAAGATACTTTGGCTCTAGACAGACAGGAGGAGAGTTGTTCTATTTTTAATTCTGCTATTAAGTCAACATGGTTTCTAATATCAGGCAACAGACCAAAATTAAAGTTTTGCCAGTGAAAATGAACGTTAACTCTGTCCACAATCTCCCACGGAGGCACTGCAACAGCAAAGACCTGTGAGGCCAGGGGCTGTGTCTTTCCCTGTAGAGCAAATCCTCCAGAATGAAGCAGCACACAACGAATCAGGAGGCCAGCACAGCTCCCACAGGCACCTCAGAAGCTTCCTGATGCAATAGGGTCACTGCCTAAATTAGGCCCTGTGCTTACTGAAAGCTGAACAGAGTCTCAGAAAAGGACAGAAGAAGGAGAAAACACACACGGAAACACACACACACACACACACACACACACACACACACACACAAACCAAAATGGTTCTCTAGGCAGAGGTTCTCAATTTAGGTGCCCTTTTAAACCATATGAGAGACTGTGGTGGTTTGAATGAGAATGTCCCCATAAGCTCCAAATATTTGGACATTTTATCCCCAGTTGGTGCTGCTGTTTTGGGAGGTCTTAGAAGTTGTGGCCATGCTGGAGGAAGCATCAGTCATAAAAAGTAAATCCTAGGTTCTAAGGTCTTTGATTTGAATAAGGCAGAAATAGGGTTAAGTTTACTCCCCCATCTAAACTCAAGCCAGGCACCCTGCTGAAGGTGATCTCAGATTGATCCTACAGGTTACTGGATACTTTTCTCAAATCTTAATTTCCATATATTTTTTGTTGTTGTTAAAAAATAAATTATCAGGCCGTTCCTTGGTGTTCAGAAATCCTACCAATTCTTTTTCAGTTTCTATGAACAAGAATAAATTTTTCAAGTATTACAGGAAGCCTGTCCTAGACTCTGTTCATTCTGATTCATACTAACTTTTGTTATGATGGAGACACTTTGGTCCTCTGTCTACATATGGTCTTTCTGTAAAGACTGAGGATGGGGTAAAAAGCAGGGCATGTAGACATATCAAAAATTTCTAGTTTTCCAAATTACTTATTTTTATCCCTTGTGAATATTGAGCCTGATCTTAGTATTCTTTTTCTTCTACCCTAAAGAGAATCTAAACAAAATTTGGCTGTTTTAAAATCAACAATCAGGTTTCCATTTTGATTCTATCAGTTATAATAGTTGCCACATTTGGAAATTTTTTTTCCACTTCTTGCTGGGTTATTGCCCAGCACCTGGCTCAGCCACTTCATACCTTGCAGGTACCAGTATCACACAACCATCCTTGCTCTTGGTCTGCTCTGTTGAAGGAGCTGAGGTTAAGTGTGTGAGATGTGAACTTATTTTTATCAGCAGACCTTAGGTGCTGACAAACACCCACAGTTTAGAGTTCTACAATTTTTAGTTAGAAACATGAACTTCTTGTATATTTATAGTAATTCGTTCAAAACAAAGAGTCATGGAAGGTTGTTAGTTGCCATGTAGGTGCTGGCAATCAAACCCAAGGCCTCTTCAAGAGCAGCTGGTGCTCTTAACTGCTGAGCTATCTCTCTAGCACCTCCAGCTAATTTTTTGAGACAGGGTTATCTCACTGAACCTGAAGCTCACTAACATGGCTAGACTAGCTGGCCAGTAAGATCCCAAGACCGTCCTGCCTCTGCCTCCCCAGAGTCGAGATTATAGATACATACCATTCCCATCCAGCTTTTTTTTTTTAAACATGGGTACTAGGGATCTAAACTCAGGTCCTCATGCTTGTGTAGCAAGCACTTTACCCGCTGAGCATCTCCCCAGCTCTTTTTTGTTGAGACAGGGTTTTGCTATGTAGGTGAGGTTGGCCTCAGACTTCTAACATTCTTGTCTTAGTCTCCTGAGTGCTGACATTTCTGGCTTCACGTATCTTTAAACAAACTGAAAAAAATTTCTATTACTGGGGGTGGGGTGGGTACGTATGCCACAGTGCATGTGTGGAGGACAGAGAATTATTTCATGGAGTCAATTTGCTCCCTCCACCTCCTGGGAATTAAACTCAGGTTGCTAGACTTGTGCAGCAAGTACCTTTACATACTGAGCCATCTCACTGGCCCTTCTCCTATCTTTTATTGCACTACATTGTTATGATATGATTATTCATTTTTTACTAGTGATTGTTTGGTAGTCTCTTACTGTTCCTAATTTAAAATTTAACCACAATGGGTAAATATGTATAAGAAAAAGTGTAGAACATACAGTCTGTGCAATGTCTTGGAATATATACCCCAAGCATAAGAAGGAACTATAGTATGTTGTTCCTTAAAGAAAAAAATGCCAGCTGGGCATGGAGCCTTTAATCCCAGGACTTGGGAGGCAGAGGCAGTTAGATCTCTGTGAGTTCCAGGCTAGCCTGGTCTACAAAGTGAGTTCCAGGCCAGTCAGGGCTACAAGGAGACCCTGCCTCAAAAAGACCAAAATAAGAAAGAAGAAAGAAAGAAAGAAAGAAAGAAAGAAAGAAAGAAAGAAAGAAAGAAAGAAAGAAAGAAAGAAAGAGAAAAAGATGCCTTTGGAAGCTGGAGATCAAACTCATGTCTAAATGTTTGCATAATATGCACCTTATCAACTAAGCTATCTCTCCAGCCTCAGTTGATACTTTTCAAGGATAGCTCTGACCCTCCTCCTCCCCCTCCTCTTCCTCCTCCTCCTCTCCCTACCCTCCCCCTCTGTCAGAGAGAACTCAGCTCTTTTAGATTCCCACTGCATTTTCCTTTCTGCCCAGTGTGCTAGATCAGAGCTGTCTGCTCAGTATGGTCCCATCCTCACAAGAGATACTAGGAGGACATTCTAAGAGAGGTGTTCCTAAGGAAATGAGGGTCTGCATCCATATCAGGCAGGGCCAATGACACACAGCTCTGTCCCACCTTGCCCACACCTTTCCTTACCACCAAAACATGTTCCAGAAGGTCCAGATAGCCCAGGGTGCATTCCGTGCCATACCGTAAAGCTCTGGTTCGCACCTCTTCACTGACATCAGGGTAGAAGGACGCTTGCTGGAAAGAGAGAGAGGTATGTTGACATCTTAGAACAAGAAGACCTGCTGTAAGTCACCAGCCCAGTAGTTCTGGGCAGCCCTGGTCCCTGTGGCAGGAGACATGCCCAGTTATCTCTCTTTAGACCTCTACTTCTATTCTCTGAGTGGGAGAAGTGTCCTTCCTCTCCTCAGGGCTGGGCAGCAGGTCCTATGACAGTCTTCAGGCTGGCTTCCTGGGGCCCCATGACAGAATCCAGTCTCTTGGCCTTTCTCATCCCCCTTCCCCATGCATTAAAACATCCAGGAAGATTCGCAATCAAGGCTTCAGTAGCCCTTCCTGGCTTCTAGTCAGTGACAGAGGCAGTCTAAAGGCCCCTTCTATGTCCCCAGGCTAATGAAGCCCAGGTTCTCACTCAACCTCCCAAGCTGCAGCCACACAGGGCGGTCTCTGTGACCAGAGTCCTTGGCTCCTGGGAAACTTCAGATAGCAGCTACCTGGTACCCTCAGGCACTGTAAATAACTCATCTCACATAATACAAATGCACAGATAAGTTCAGAGCTCTGGGTAACACAGTGTCTCAGGCTTTTTCCATGACCTGTGACCTGCCACCTTAGTCATCCATGACAAATCATTTCAGATGGTACTGACTCCTAGGGTTGCCAGATAAAATACACTTCGTGAAATCTGAATTTCAGATAAACCAGGAAAAAAAGCACGTGTGGGATGCTATCTTTTATTTGCTATAAATGTAAATCCCATCCCCTTAGCTATTCTTCTATTGCTTCACGCTGGAAAGCACTTGAAAGGCATACAGAAATAGGTAATATACAATATTACACATGGCCATCAAACAAGACAAATTCACATCACATATCAGGGCCAGTCCTGATAGTACAGGTGTGTAATCCCAAGCTGAGGTAGGAGAAGCCCAAGTTCTAGGCCTGTCTGTGCTACAAAGTGAGTTCTAGGCTAGCCTTGGTAACACGGTGAGCTTTGATCTCAAAATAAAAAGTAAAACGAGGATCAGGGCTATAACTCAGTGGCAGAGTGCTTGTGTAGCACACATGTGGCCCTATGTTAGCTCTGCAGGAACACAGACGAAAACAAAAAACCAATAAACAGGTGAATCATACAGTGGGACAAAAGATCCAGTCAAAGATGAACTGGCCAGCTACCTTTTTTTATATCAGTCCCTCTCTTAGGGATAGGCAGTGTGGTGGCAACATCTGTATACCATCCTTGGGTGGCATTCCAGCAACTGCCAATGATGAGCCAGGTTTGATTAATCTGAGGACTAACAGGCCTAAGAGGCAGAAATCAGGAGTCCAGAGTCATGCTCTTGAAACCACCATGCTTCGTTTATCCCCATGTCCCTAGGTCTCTAACTGCAAGGCACAGAGCCATGCAGTACTGTGGGTGGCATAGGCCACAATGCTATTCCGTGGCCTCACCTCCAGCAGGGGCTGCATTTAGGGTTGGGGGAGAGGTGAGGTGCTCTTGTCCTTTGTAGTGGCTCTATAACTTGGCAGAGCCCTTTGGGAGAACCATCTGGCAGTAATTAAAATGTCTTACAACTTGACCCACTAATTCTGCTTCTAGGAGTCTTGCCTAAGAAAATAATCCAAAGCACAAATAAATCAAGTAAGCTCAAAGATGTTCATTATAGTAAAGTTGTTGGAGATGTAACTCAGTTGTTCGAGTGCCTGCCTAACATGTATGAGATCCTGGGTTTGATCCTTAGCATCCGTAAGCTGGGTGTGGTGGTACATGCCTGTAATCCCAGTACTCAGATGTAGAGGCAGGAAGATCAGAAGTTCAAGGACCAGCCTGGGATATATGAGACCTGATCTCAAAAACAAAACAGTGAAGTTCGTGATAGTGAAAACTGCAATATCCTACATATCTGAGAACAGAGGAAAGACAGTATTGATAGTTTCTGTAGTCATGAGCAAGTCATGAAACTGAGCAGAGAAATCCAGCAACAGCCACCCACACCAATTATAACAAGATACAAAGTTGTATCTACTGTAAATATATGCACATGAAAGCAAGACATTTAGAGTCATGCTCCAATGGGGCAACCTGGTCATTTGGCGTGACTTCAGAGACCTGCTGAGCTTTTTTAAATTTGAAAATTCTGGGTGCAGAAGCCAGAGATCAACCTTGGGTGTCATTCCTCAGGTTCCATTCACTTTGTTTTTTGAGACAGGGTCTTTTGCTAGCCTGGAGTTCCCCAGGTTAGGCTAGGCTGGTTGGCCAGTGAGGCCCAAGGATCCACCTGTCTCTGACTTCTTGGCACTGGGATTACAAATCAGCTACCATGATTGGCTTTCTAAATTAAAAAAAAATCATTAATGTACTAAGCATTTTAAACATTCAGAAAACTGCCTTATTTCAGAGGCCATTTCCTTTAGGTACAGATTCCGAGTCTAGGATGAGAGTCTAGGATGGATCTTCTCTTCAGTACCTACATGCTACATGCAACCCACTTTGTTGGTTAGAGCCCCTCTCAGCCACACCCATGACAAGGCTGAATCCACCCACTGACACAACCTCAACATTCCACAAACACTTGTAGCTTCACTGACACTTGCTATGCAGCCTAGGGGGGTTTCTAACTCAGAACAATCCTCCTACTTCAGTTCCATGTGCTAGAATTACAGGTGAGGGATGAGCCACCATGCTCACATTTGTCAGTGTTGCTATTTGCTAAGTAAACACGATCCTAATAGGTGTCTCAGGTCTCAGTGGTCAAACTTGCTGTCAAATGTGACTCTGGCATGTGGATCAAATTTGTTTTGCAAATAGGTTTCAGAACTCTATTATTTAGTCTTGCAAAGCCAAGATATTCTGAACCAGGATGAGTCAAAGTAGAACAGAGCATCCTCACTTTTCTACTTGACCCCTGTAAATGGGGAAATCTCTCTAAGAGAGACTTCAAAATCTGAGCTGCATTTCATTTATGCCTTAATCAGGGTTTTAATGCTTCTCAAAATCTGAGCTGCGTTTCATTTATGCCTTAATCAGGGCTTTAATGCTTCTCATAACATGATGGCTGTTATGGTTTGAATGTGAAATGTAGGCTTGAATACTTGTTCCCTAGCTGGCGGTGCTGTTTTTGAAGGTTTCAGAACCTTTGGGACATGAGGCCTAGGTGGTAGACTTAGCTCACTAGGGGTGGGCCTTGACACTGCCTCTGGTTCCAGGATTAGCTCTCTGCTTTCTGATCAATCACCCTAAGACATAACAAGCCATGTTGTAAGCTCCCAACATTACGAACAGAGCCACCCTGACTCATCTTCTCCTCAGTTGCTTCTGCTAGATATTTTGTCACAGTGATGAGAAAACTTTGAAATGGGCAAAAGTGCCTGTCAATCAATCATCAACCACAGCCACCTTCATAATCATGGCTGGGAGGCCATGGGCCACAGAAACAGGCTGCCACAGAACCAGAGTGCTGGTTTCAGTTCTGATTCTGACAGTGAGGAGCTGTGTGGCTTTGATCATGTCAATAATTCTGTCTGAGCCCATCTGGTCATCTGACAAATTGGAGTAATGATGCTTGACTTCCTTACTTGGGATCCAATGACAGAATGCACATGGCTGCCCTTCCAGAACTATGAGGCACCCTGAGGGAACCAAGATACTTGTGATGGGTAATCTTGATTGTCAGCTAGATGAGATTTAGAATCAGCAAGGAAACAAGCCCCTGGGCATGCCTGTGAAGCAGTTTCTAAACTGGGTTGACTGAGTAAGACCTACTCTAAATGTGGGTAGCACCCATTCCATGGGTTGGGGTCCTGAACTGAATTAAAAAGAGAAAGTGAGCTGAGCACCAGCCTCCATCTCCATCTCCTGACTGAAGATACAGTATTACCAGCTACCTCAGGCTCCTACTGCCATGACTGAACCTGCAAACTGTGACCCAAAGTAGACTCCTCCTTCCTTAAGTTGTTTTGAGTCCTTGCCCCAGGTTGATGCATACTCTGCTTTCTGCATGCTTGTCTACTGCAAAATGTAAAGTATGGAGCTGCTCTGTGCTACACATTGCAGCCTCTTCCTTCTCGGGAGGATAGGCCATTTACAATAGAGAACCATGCATCCACCCACCCACAACAATGCCCATTTACCTTGCAAGCTGTCAACATATCTGACACAGCCTTCCGGCTCAGATTGGCAGTGGCAATCACGTCTTCCTGTCTACATGAGTTTCCAGCTGCTACAGCCTTAGCTGTTGCCATGGTGATGCCTTTTGTCATTCTTATTGATTCTTCGGGAGATGATGTCTTCTCAGGTATGTCTTTTGACTGGAACACCTTGAAGGAGAAACAAAGGAGGTGAAAATAACCCAAAAGGAAAGGACAAAAATAACTGACTCTTCTCCAAGTGGGCTGCAGCTCAGTGTCTGAGAACCAAGCTAGCAATTGGAAGAGACTGTCACATGGCAGGAAATTAGAAATTTAATTTGAGGGCAGTAAAGTGGTTCTTGCTCTCAAGATTCTAGCATGGACAAACACGGACACTTGGCATTCACGGAAACAGTTTGGTGACTAGGAGGTTTCTACAGGGTTAACACATCCATCTGTAGATAACACCCAACCTTTGCACACTGTCCTTCCAAAATTCTATTTCTTTTCCTTCATCTGTCTGAAGCATTTTTCAGAAACTCTCAGTCCCAATACAGGTTCTGGGGCAAGACTGATTTGAATGTATCACTTTGGATGCCCTCCTCCCTACTCTGCATAGGTATGAGGTCTGGGAAAATGAAGCTTCAGATCCTACAATTCTTAGTCTGTTTTACAAATATAGCTGCATGATCATGCAGAGGTGCTCAAGTCAGCAAGTCTGAATTATTTAAACACACACACACACACACACACACACACACACACACACACACGAGTTATAAGAGCTGTAATAAATTAACCAAGGTCATTCAAAATCCCACCTTGAAGTTTTACCTATTAGTCAAGGCAAGCTCCTTCTGAATCACACCTACCTGGTCCTGTATCTTTACCATGAAGAAATGATGCTGTGGCATGTATATCCATTCCTGCACAGAAGGACTGCCATCACATGAGGGGCTGGCCTGTTTTCATCCCTAAAAGACCCCCACACAGCATTCCTGCTAGATGCCAACTAGTGTCAAACAGCACTACTCCTTAAGAAATGAAAAGCTGTGTGGTTCCCTACACAAAATCAAGTCGGTCAACACTCCATCATGGATGGAGGAGGGGCACATGAACCCCCAAGTCTAGCTGAAATAATATTGACAGTTGATGGCTGCTAGGGGTGGGAGAGAGTCAGTTTTCTTTTCTCCCCCTGCCCCCACCCTTTTGAGCCAGGGTCTTACTATGTAGCCCTAACTAACTAGAGCTTGGAACTTGCTATGTAGCCCAGGCTGTCCTTGAACTCACAGAGATCCTCTTGCTTCTACTTCCTGAGTGCTTATTAGAGACAAGGACTACCACACCTAGCCAAGAAAGCCGGTTTTCTTTAGGGATGTGGTCCCTGGTAGGTTGACCAAGCTCCAGCAGATGGCCCTACATCCATGCATGTAAGGAATAGCACTAACTGGACTCAGTGGTTATTTTTAAAAAGAGAAAAGGATATGAAGTTAGGAGAGGGATGTGGAGGGAAAGCTCCAGGAGGAGTTTGGGGGAAGGAGTGAAAGGTGAATATGATCACAATACATTGTATGCATGTACGAAATTCTTAAAGAATAAATAAAAAACTACATTAATAATTTTAAATAGGCAGCTTCAATTTTTCTTAACTAAGTTTCTTCTCAGGACAGTAAAAGTCCTTTGTCCATTCCTAAGCACTACAGTGAGATCATATTATGACCACTTGACAGAGTCCTCTGTACCGTGGTTCCCAGAGCATAGGCTTCATGGAATAAAGTCTGGGTGAATTATTATTATTATTAATAATTATTATTACTTTAAATATGGATGAACCAAGCATGGTTGCCCATGCCTTTACTTCTAGCACTTGGGAGGCAGAGGTAGGTAGATTACTGAGTTCCAGGCCAGCCTGGTCTACATAGTGAGTTCCAGGCCAGCTGGATCTACAAGGAGATTCTTATCTCAAAAACAAAACAAAACAAAACAACAAAACAAAATGAACAAAAAAAAACCTAGATGAATTCTATATCACTCTGGTATACTCACAATGAGAAAGTGTCTATAATTTCCTAGGACAGTCCAAATTTCAAATCTTTCCTCCATCTCCTACCACAGGACCTACCCACAGCTGTCTCAATCTGTGTCCAGAGCTCAGGCAGAACCTGCCAACCCATGCAGCCATACCAGGATCAGGCAGCACGGCTTAAGGGTATTACTTACTTCTATAGTTTTTAATTTCTCCTTTAAAAATATGAACTAAGGGACTGGAGAGATGGCTCAGTGGTTAAGAGCACTGGTTGCTCTTGAAGCGGACCTGGGTTCGATTCCCAGCACCCACATGGTGGCTAACAACTGTTCCTAACTCCAATTCCAGAGAATTCAACCCCCTCTTCTGGCCTCTGTGGGCTTTGCACAACACGGGTGCACTTACATACATGCAGGCAAAACTCATACACATAAAAATAAACAAAACAAAAATATGAACTAAAACAAGCCAGTAAGCAGCATTACTCAATGGTCCCTGCTTCAGTTCCTGACTGAATTCCTCAAAGATGGACTGTATCTTGGAAGTTCTCTCTTGATAAACAGAAGTTATTCTTTCCATTTAGATCAGCCTAAGGGATGCCTACACCTTGTCTTGATTTTTTAGGGTTAGGGATGGAACTGGTCCTGTTTTCAGCTCCTCCAAATTGGGAAATACCACTTTGGGCTTCCAGGAAACTCTAATATATGAAAATGAAACAAGATTATTATGCAAAAAAGATGTCTTCTCAAAAATCTGAAAGATGGAGAAAACCTAACAGGTATCAGGTGGAATTTGGACCTGGTGGTGAGCCAGTTTCAGAGTGCAGATGGGAACCCAATAGAAGGAACTCAGATCACTGAATGATGAAGCAGAATAACCCTACTAGCCTGGGCTGTTCATATTCTTTAAGCCATGCTATTGCAGGTTTTTAAATGATCATTTACCAATATCCCAACATCAAAAATTGGTAAAATCATTGATAGGAGACTTTGACCTTTCTACAGTCAGTCAAAGTTTTGTTTTTGTTTTTGTTTTTTTAAATGGACTAAGGGGACTAGAGAGATGGCTCAGTGGTTAAGAGCAGGTACTGTTCTTGGAGAGGATCCAAGTTTTGTTACTACCTGTAATTCCAGCCCAGAAGACCTAACAGCTCTTCTGACTTTTGTGGGTACCTGCACTTACATACACAACCCTCCCATAGATACAAATATATACATAATTTAAAAAACCCCAAATCTTAAAAAAATATGAACTAAGCATCTCAACCAAAGTTGGATTCATTCAGGACAGGACAAAAGAAGCCATGCTTGGTCGGTAATAACAGTGGAATCACTCATTTCTAATACTGCCCTTCATGTTGCCTTCACAGGTGACCGTGTAAAGGGGCAGGAAAACCAGCAACAGAGGCAAGTTCCCCAGGCGCTTGTATACCCCCCTAAAAAAGTTACATCTGTGATCAGCTCTGTTAAAAAGAAATCTTGGGGCAAAGTCACTCATTTCCTGAGTATTTCTATTTGTAAGGATTAGGATGAGTTGATGTAGCCACTGGACCCAGGACAAAGGAAACAGACAACATCCCTACCACAGTGACTCTAGGTACCCTCAACTCTACAGGGCTGGAACAAGGTGAAAATGAAAAGAGTTGATGTGATTAAAATCAATGACTCAAATAGAAGGGAGCTGGATGCTGAAGGAAGTCTCTTACTCAGAGGCATCTAGGTCTTTCTCCTAACAGTGAACCTCAGATTTTGATTCTACACGTCTGTAGCAGTGTGAACTGTTGCCAATAGCAACATGAATCTAGAGAGGATACATATGGTACCCACAATGTAAACTCGGGGCTTGTGTAAACTGCCATTCTGACATTCCCCTTCGTCAGGAATCTTCTGTAATGCTTCAGTGTCATGTTGTCATTTTGTAGACTTAAACGTGGATTGTCCTAAGTGATAAATGTCAGCTAGTTCCTTAATTATGATTACCAATAGATGCAGGGTCACACCCAGGCTAAGAATATAGCCTTGGTGATAGAAAGCTTGCCTAATATGCATGGAGCTCTTGGTTTGATCCCTAGGAGGTCATAAACCTGGGCATGATGGTACATGGTGTAATACTAGCACATAGGAAGTGGAGGCATGTTGGGGACCCCTGTTGTGTAAAGTAGCAGTCTCTTCATGACCGGATAGCCCATGGGCTCGGCCTCATATGCAGAGATTCCTTTTTCAGCAGGGTGCCTTCCCGGCATCTTCCTGACTCGTCTTTTGAAGTAGCCGTCACAGAAACACGGCCTCCGGCTCTGGAAATGCCAGGTTTTCCTGTGTGATTCTCAGGTAGTCTGGCAGCCTGGCAGGAGCCCACTTCCATATGTAAATAGGGCATCCCACAAAGTACCTATCAGCTAAGGCTTTTTACCACTACCCCCACGGTATAAAGTGTCCTGTTTTTCCCTCAATAATTGGAGCTGGAGCTGGATCACCAAGACTTGGAGCCAAGCAGAGTCAGGAGAATAAAGTAGCTGTATCACTGAGATCAGAGCTGAGTCCTGTGTCTTACTGCCTACAATCCAGTCTTCCCGGGGGGCACTATCCTTCTGTCATCCACTCATGGAAACCCAGCTTTAGCCGCCCTGCACCTTCCCGTGTGATCCAGCTGCCGGTGGATTTCGCATCTTGAGGAAGTGCACAGGTGAAATTAAGGCGGAACTCGACCGGGCCAGCCCCGGTAGCAGAGGGACCCACAGAGGAGAAGCAGGGGCCCGCCAGCAATGCAGAGCAGACGCACCGTGGGACCCGCCACCTTCCAGGTGCGCGCAGGGGACCAGCGCCATGCTAGCAGCTGGCGCCCTGAGATCCCTGCGCACCCCATAGAGGCAGGAGAATTAGAAGTTCAGCAGGAGGATCTGAAGTTCAAGCTACAAAGGGGTTTGAGTCTGGGCTATATGAGACCCTATCTTACAAACAAACAAACAAACAAACAAGCAAACAAATGTTCCTAATAGTTTCTAGTCACACTCAGTGACACATGGATAAGCCACCAGAAGGCAGATGAATGGGTCTCCCTAGTTCAGGAGTTCTAGGTAAAAGCTATTTAGGTTGAAAACTGTACGGAAGCCCATGTGGCAGTCTGATGCTGGACACTGGTGGCTAGCAGAGGGTGGTGATTGCTAGTTCCTTACCGTGAGCTCCTGCTTTATGTACTCTATGGTGGCCTCAAGTGCCCTTGTGCCCCGGGTAGCCTCATCCTCCACTGCCTTCACAGTCTTGAGGAGAGAGGTGACATTGGTCACCATCACCTGCATAGGAAGAGATAAGCAGATAGCACACTGTCAGAAATGCAGTCGCTGCTCTTTCCAGTTGCAGACCACATGGCATAAATGAAGACACCTCTGTCTCCCTCAAACAAGGAAGGTGCTCAGTAGCCTGTTCTCTTAGCTTTGCATGTGATTCCCTCACCCTTATATCCCTACCTGCTCAGCCCTAGTTGGAGTCTCACACTACCTTGGCGGCTCCTTTGAGTTGGTACATGGAGGGGTCGTCAGCTGGCTTGCTGGCAGCTCCCTTGGTAGCACCAATGAGATCAGAAAGGGCCTTGGCTACATCCTTGATGGCATTGATCAGTACCACCTGTAAGAGAGCAGAAGTCTGGTGAACAGACATTAACCTTCACTACTGACTTCTTCAAGGGCATTCTGCCCAAGGGCAGGCTAGTATACAAAGATGGGAAAAGAAGGAGTCACTACACCAGCAGCTGATCACGGTGGCACTACCCAGGAAGCCACCCTTGGAGATTCTATGGCTTAGGGAGGCTGCTGTTGCTGCTGTTTCTGCTGCTGCTACTGCTAATGCTGAGGTCTAAAACCATAGTCTTCTAGCTTGCCAGCTCTGCCAGCAAGCTATCTCTGACTGGATGAAGGCTGCTAAGCAGACACCAGTGAAGCACTATCACTTACTTGAAAGCACAGATAACAAAACCTCAGCTTCATACTAGGGCAGTAAGGAAGACCTCCACAGTGGGCCTGCCTCTCCAGAGTTAGTTCCTGGGATTCTCTGCCCCATACCACATGCTCAGGCACATGAGTCTTTCTTCCCTCTGAAGTCCCAACACATCCCTGATCAAGGTCTTCACTCCTGCTCCCCTCTCTATCTGGAGCCTGGCTCTTTAACTGCGTTCAGCTTGACTGTCCATCCTTAGAGACTCATTCTGATCACGCTAGTTATGGGTCTACCCCCCCCCCCAAATACCAGAACGCTATCAGACAGCCCTATATTATCTACAGCAGTACCAGTCCATGGAATCATTTGATTTATTCATTTACGCATGGTTTATCCTCTCCTGTGACTTCAGGAGGCTAGAACAGGCCCTACTTTGTTTCATTCTCAAAACATGGCCTGGCATACTGCCTGCATTCCATGAATCTTGAGGAATAAATGAAGGCACAGGCAACCCGTTCAACCCTAGATGACACTATCCATGTCTACTTGGTTACCAGAGGCCACCTTCCCCAAATACTGGATTTGTAGTCTGAAGCACCAATCATAGCGAGGATGTTTGGGTCATTGCACTTAAGCCTTTTCAAGCCTTATTGACAGCTCCTGTTGTGTGTGTATGGTGTGTGTGTGTGTGTGTGTTTGTGCACATGTGGACAACTTTGTGGAGCTGGTTCTCCCATTTTTACAAGGGTTCTAGGGGGTTGAACTCAGGTCATCTGGCTTGTAAAGTAAGTGCTTTATCTCACTGGCCCTTTTTTTCTTTTTTGTAGACAGGGCTTTACTAGGCTGGTCTGGAACTTGCTATGTACAACAGGTTAACCTCAAATTCACAGAGATTCACCTGCTTCTGCCTCTTGAGTGCTAGGACTAAAGGCTTGTATCACCATGCCTGGCCTTGAACTATTATTTTTTTTTCAAAGGAAGCTTTCATTAGAATTTACTATTTCAAGATATCTAGAATATTTGGGAGTAACAACTCTACAGTAATAATGAGAAAAATTAACAATCTAATTTAAAAAATAGGAAAGGATCTGGACAGACATTTCTTCAAAGATAAACAAGTGGCTGACAGGTATCCAAAAAGAAGCTCCATGTCACTATTTTCAGAGAAACTCAGATCAAAGCCATAGTGAGGTACCTCACACCTGTCAGGAAGGCTATCCACTGTCAAGGCTGGGTGACACAAGTATTGGTGAGCAGGTGGAGAAATCAGAATTCTTTATATACTGTTGGTCAGAGTGCAGGATGGCATAGATGCCATGGTGATTCCCCACAAATTAAGAGAATTTCATGATCTGGAAATCTTTCTCCTGGGTATTTATTCAAAAGAATTTAAGTGAGATACTGGTACTTCCAGATTCATAGTAGCATCATTCACAATAGCCAGGATGCAAGAGCAATTCTAAGCAAGATCAATAGATGAATAAAGAAAACGTAGATGCACACAGTGGGATATTATTTAGCTGTTTTGTTTGTTTGTTTGTGACAGGGTCTCCTAGTAGACCCAGCTGGGCTAGAACTCACTATATAGATCAGGCTTGCCTTGATCCCACAGAGATCCACCTGCCTCTACCTCCCAAGTGCTGCGATTAAAGGCATGTGCCACCAAGCTTATCTTACTATTTAGCTTTTATACAGAAAATTCTGCTCTATGTAATAGCATGGATTAAGGACATTAAGGTAGGAGAAGTCAGTCACAGAAGAGAAGCAGTCTATGACCACACTTATAGTAGCTAAAACAGTCAAATTTCTAGAAGCAGAGTAGAATGGTGATTGCTAGAGATAAGAGTCTGTGTGTGCTGGGGGGCTCGTAGGCAATGATCACAAAATTTCAGTTAAGTGGAATGAATAAGCTCTAGAGACCTGCCATCTACCGTAGTGCCCAGTTAGTACTACCGCATTGTACAGTTAAAGGTTGGTGAAGGCAGAGCTCATGTTAAGTGCTCTTACTCAAAACAGAAATAAAAGTCATGGGAAAACAGCACCTGAAAAGAAAGGTCAATGTCAGCAGCCACTGAAGCTGCGCAGAAGTCAGAAGAGCTCATTTGTGACTTCTACTTTTGTGCTTTATACAACTTGTGAAAATAAAATGTTTTCAAAGGAGAAAAAGATCCCACAGCAATTCAACACATCTCTCCATGTGGAAAGATTTACATCTTCCCATTCAAGTTCTTTCTCATCAAGTTGTTTATGTAAGGAGGTGCTTGGGCTGTAAGGTTCCAGCTCCAGGGACAGGGTTTCCAGTCCTCCGCTCCTCCCTCCCTCTCTCACTCCCTTCCTGCATGGGGAACAGAACATTGCCACCAGCAGGGATTTCTACAGCTACTTAGTGCTGTCCAAGCAGCCCACCTGAACTCCAGTGCTGGTGGAGGAAATCCAGCCAGAGGATAAAGCAACCTAAGGAAGAATCCCCCTGGGGCCTTGTTGTCTCAGAGGACAGTGAGAAGGAGAAAGGAAAGGGTGGGCACACTGCTGTCTTGAAGGGCAGGCATTTCTATGTATCTAGCTTGGCCCAGATTTGACTAGTGTATTGAATCCAGTGCAGGTAGTGGACATGGAGGGGTTTACCTTGGAAAAATGAGTGTAGAAGAGAATAGGTGGCTTCTATCTACTGAGGGCCCTCACTGGTTGTCAGCTCAAGCCATTGGAATGCCAGCTTAATGAAGAAGATCCGCTATGTGCCAGGCTGCTATAATTGAGTGTGCTGGTTTCAAAGACAGCAAACTGCAGTGACTATGATCTGGAAAAGGGACCAAGGCTCAGGCAGATAATTTCAATGAAACTGCCACCTTCTAAGCAGAGGGCACAGGAACAGAAGGGCCTTCCCACTCTTGCAGTCCCTCTTTCTGTCTCAGAGGCAACCTTCTCCAGCACCAGGCTACAGAGCTGAGATCGTTTCTGCACCCTCCCAGCTGCTCCCCAAACCCTGTTCTCAGCTGATATCCACACTGGCAGCTGGGGTCACCAAGGCCTGGTGCCCAGACTTTCATCAGTCTCAACTCTCAGCGGCTCTGTGGGTGAGAACACTCGTCTTTTCAGTGCCACAACCGATGACTATCCTCATTCCAGTTGTGGCTATTCTAGAATTTTCCTGTGCATTTTCTCCTTGGCAAGGTTCTAAAGGCTGGAGTCCTCAGGGCTTGGTCTGACCCCCTCCTCTCACTTCATGCTTTTCTTTCCCTGTGTCTTCAGGCACTGTCCAGTGGCAATGACCCCCGAATCGCACCCATGAACCCAAGCAGGTTCACCCCTCACTGGTTCTACCTGTGTGACTCTCTTATACTTTTAATTCATCATGCCTTAGATCAGGACTCACCTTCTCCCAGGTCAGCTCCTTCTCAGTTCATGGAACTGCCATCGACACACTGCTCCATTCTGACTGTGGGGCCATCCTTGCTCTCCCTTATTCCCCAATGTTTACTGAACCCAATTGTTCACTGGGCCTCACTGACTTCTGCTTCTAGATCTCTCAAAGCCCCTGGTCTCACTGCCGCAGTTAATGCCTCTGTCTCCTGGAGACAATTGCTTCTTAACAGCTTCCCAAACCAGACATACTCAGACGCATTGTTTGCTTCCAAGGCCACTATTTGCTTGAGCCCTGTTCTGAAACCTGGCACAATGTGTGTAGGAACAAGGGGAAGATATTCCTCAGGGTCTATTCATACCTGGGTCTCAGGGTCATCAGAGCCCAGGCTGGCCGCTCCCAGTTTGACCACCTCAGCAAGCTGGGTGATGGTAGCTGCTGAGGACTGAGCTGCCTGGGCAAGTTTGTCTGGAGTGGATGCAGCTCCTGACACGAGCAGCTTCGTATCTTCCACCAACGCCTTGGCTGTCTTCAGAATGTTCTCCCTGAGAACGGGGAAGGCCGGAGAGAGGGAGAAACATAGAGCAAAATTGCTTAATTGCAGCTATAAGGAAGGAAGTCCTTCATGGGGGCTTTGGAACAAAAAGCCTGCAAGGAAAGGGGGGTCCTTCCACATTATGTGAGGCTAGGGACCCAAACAGTACTAGACTGGGTGTGGGTAGCAGAACTCAGGGAAGGGCTCAGTCTTGTAGTTAAGTGTTGACCCAGCTTCTTTTCCACAGTTCTTGCTATCCCTTCAGATACTTCTAGGTGACAGTGAGTTGCAAAGATGCTTAAGTTGCCCATCTTGCATGAGAATTAAAGTCCACAGGGCTACGTAGTTCATAGAGACTCTCTACCCCATCACAGCCCATTCGGTTGGAGAGGAAAGAAAGGGCATGATGAGGAATTAGGGGTCGCTAGCAGTAAATATAGAGCCATCAGCACCACTGTGTTTTAATGAAGGCTTGGCAGAGGCAGAAGGCTTTGAGCTGTAACTGCTAAATGTGCCTTTTCTACTCCTGATCCTGCTAAGTCTGAGTAGTTAAGAGGAGCAGCTCCCTGGCCTGCAACACTGAAAAGCTGTTGCCTTGCAGGAACAGGATATTTGTAACTAGTCAAAGATCAGGTTCAAACATGGCTGAATTTATAGTTGGCAAAGGAGTTTACTCTGACCCTGTGGCTCTGGTCCCTCACTTGAACATTTTTTTTTTTTTTTTTTTTTTTGAGACAGGGTCTCCCTGTGGCCCCAGCTGGCCTGGAACTTGCTATGTAGACCAGGCTGGCCCTAATCTCCCAGAATCTCCCTGCCTCTGCCTCCGAAGTGCTGATCATGCCCAGCTGAGCATCTTTTTGAAAGATACCCACATCTAGGGCAGGCCAGCCTGAGCCTCTCCTAGTACCTGTGATCTGCGAAGGTCTCACTGTTCTCTGCATTCAGTGTTCCTGCTGTTGCAAACATGATGGTGGTGTCTAGGTCAGCAATGATCCCAGACACAGCAGTGGCAGCTGTGATGCATGCTTGAGTCCCCTTGTTCCCAGCCTGGAGAGCCGAGAGCACCAAGGATACCTGTAGGTAGAAAGGCAGTGTGAGGTGAAGCCAGGAAATGGAGAAGAGAGCAATGGAAAAGTGGACTGACATTGAAAATAACTGAATTCTCTTACATGCTGACATAGCTTGAGGTTTAACAGCACAGGGTTAGGGCCAAGTACCTGATCTTGCCACATGATACTGGGCAAGCTGCTTTGTTCCTCCAGGCCTCAATTTCCTTAACTGTGAAACATAGCTAGTGTTTCTTGCCTATTGAGTTGTTTGGAGATTTAAGGAGGAAAAGTAATTATGTGTCAAGTGTCCAGGAAGGAATTTGCACATCATGAGTGACCCTGGAAGACAGTGCTTACCGAGGTAGTATGATGCTTTCTGATACCACAGCAAGGGATCAGGGTAGGGTCCTGAGAAATAGGTAGCCATTTCCACTCCTTCAGTTAGGTGTGTTAAAGGAAGAGCCACTGCTAACACATCACTCCCTTACCTGGCCATGCAGGATAGGCCACTCTCCGGAGTGGATCCCAGCGAGGCTCTTGCATGTCATCATCCACTGTTAAGTAGTAATGCGATGACCAGAGGTTCTAGCAAGTCAGCTGAAGTCTGTATCCCAGTACATTCCACACCAGAAACCCCAGGTGCCAGTTTCCACCCTCAGCTCCTCCTCAAACGTTCTTCCCTGTTCCCAGAGATATTTCCACAGCCTGACTGTTCCACACCTCAGCTTACAGTCTAACCATGTGCCCACCTGACTGTCATTTGGCATGTCTACCAGCTGCTTAGGTCCCTACATACCCTCCTTCTTACTCTGGACCTGTGTTCTGTTCCCAGGCCCTGCTCTCCTCCCTAGCACTGACATGTGCATCCTGCAGGATACTGTTTAAAGTACCCTCTGGGATGCCTCTCCATTCCCTCTGCTGAGACAGCTCTGCTCCCCAGGATTTCTAGCAAACTGTTTCTGTCCTCAGAATAGCCCATAGTCCTGAAGGTGAAAACCAACATGTCACATGGGCAGCTAGACACTCTGTGTGTGTGTGTGTGTGTGTGTGTGTTGTGTACGTGTGTATGAAAGCACATGTGTGTGGAAGCTAGAGGTCAACCTCTGGGTGTCTTCCTCAGTCAATCTCTACATTTTTTAAAGATATGGTTTCTCATTGAATGCTCTCAAACTTAGCTAGACTGGCTGGTCAGTGAGCCCCAGGGATCCACTTGCCTCTGACCCCCAGTATTGGGATTATAAGGTAAATATACTTCTTGAAGTATGCAAACCAGGTATGTGAGTCACAGCATGAATAAGGGTTGGGGACACTCTGCCTTGTGCTACTCAGGTCTCAGGAGAGGTTGTGGGCACAGCCTGGCAAGAGGGACATAGGGACGATTTTTGATGATTTTCTCCAAGACTAGTTCACAAGGAATTACTTCTTTTCCTGTGATATTTAGTTTTAATTGTCAACTTGACACAATCAAGAATCACCAGGGAAGAGTCTCAGTGAAGGCCTGTCTAGATCAAGATGGCCTATGGGCATACTCTGAGAATTAAAAAAGATATATATTTTATTATTTTTATTTTATGTGCATGAATGTATTGCTTGCCTGTATGTAAGTGTACCTGTGTGTGCAATGCCTGCAGAGGTCAGAAGAGGGCGTCAAGTTCCCCTGAAATTGGAGTTATGGATAGTTGTTAGCCACCATGAGGGTGCTGGGAATTGAACCTAGGTCCCTCTGCAAGAGCAATGCTGAGCTTTCTCCCCAGCCCCTTGTCTAACTCTTTTAAAAAATGCCTCTAGGTCCTACCAGGAAAAGATGAGTCTGATTAGCACAGAGTTGGCCAGGGAATGAAGTCAACAGTGCCTGGAAAGGGCTTTGAGGATGGGTGGGAAAGGCCTGCATAATAGTGGGATGTCTTGGGTGTGTATATGCAAGGGATGTTCTTATTCAGGGTAAAAGAAGAGTCCAAAAACAATGTCCTACCTACTGTAGGTGTGTAAGCAGCAGGTATTTACTGAGCATCTACTAGCCACTGGGTATGACACATAGGTAGAGAAGGGGCTCATGGTTGGAGGATGTACTACTTATACCCCAAGACATTAAGAATGACAAGATGCCCAGGTGGATCTAGAGGGCAGTGATCTGAAGCAAGAAATAGCCAAAGGGGTAGTTGTTGGAACTAGCCACCTCCCACCTCTGTCCTCTATGTGTCCTGGGACATGCCCCTCTGCTTTGAGAAGCAGGGAGGCCAAGGCCAGCTCAGGATGATCCTGTGGCCTGGTTAAAACATGCAGTTTGGGTCCCCTTCCTAATTCAGGCTCTTTACTGGGAAACTTGGCAAGGGCTTTGAAGGGAGGGAAGTGCCTTCCTCCAGCTGAGATATGTATTTCCTCCTCCTGCAGAGGCTAGTCCCATGAGCTGGGGGAAGCTGCCAGATGGAGGCTCAGCCTTGTCCAGGTCTGGCTGACAAAGCAGCCTCTGTGGATAGCTTCCCCTTGAGGGTTTCCCCTGCCCAGCCCTCCATCCTTGTGGCCAATTTCTGAACATTACATAGCTCTATGTGTTGAGAACCACAGTGAATCCAGAATATGGATACTACAGCCTGCTTTCCACGCAGCTGCAACACAGCTGACCAGAAACGACTGAATACATAAGCAAAGCCTGGTCTGCCTATGGGGAAGAGTAAAAGAGCTACTGGACACAAAGGGATGGATCCAATAGGAATCTTCTTAGCTAGGAAAATATCATGGGAGAAAAGAATTTTGGAGAAAGTTTACAGAGAATAGTGGTTAGTATCTGTTAACTATTCAACTATTTACCTGGCATGGTACCAAGAACTTATATATACCTTAATTCTATGAGTCAGATATTATAAGTCTGTGTACTCATTTTACAGATGAGGAAACAGAGGCTTGGAAAGGTAAGCTCTTCAATCCTTGCTGATCATACTCTTAAGAGACTTTTTATTGTTTTCTTTTAGAGACAGGGTCTCACTATCAGCTTTGCTGGCCTGGAACTCACTATGTAGACCAAGCTGGCTTTGAACTCACAGATACCCACCTACTTCTACTTCCTGACTACTGGGATTAAAGGTGTCTTTCTGAATAGCTGCCCTTTGGGTCAGAAGCCCAAGAAGAGCCCTTGCTCCTCCACAGTGTATCAAGTGACTGTCTAGTCAGGAGCCTCCCTGCTTCATGGTATATAAATGAAGAGCTTATACATTGGGGAACTTTAAATTTTGTTTGTTCATTCTTGCTTTTTGAGACAAAGTCTCACTATAATAGCTCAGGCTGGCATTGAACTCTTGATTTTCCTGCCTTGCCTCCCCTGTGCTGGGATTACAGACTTGCACCACCACATCTAGCTCTATCATCTTTCTGACCTAGCCCATAGCACCTAGGAACCTCTTAAGGAAGGAAGACCAAGGGGTAAAGGGAGGGCCTGTGGTGTCAGGCTTTCCCCAGGTGACTCCTGATGGTGATTTTGATAGGTCTCTCTGCAGGGGAGTCCTTTGAGAATGTTGAGCACCAGGCCCTAACCTTTCTGGTACAGCCTGTTTTACCCTGAATTTCTCAGGTCCTGTGGATTGCCATGGCTCCCACACTACTCCCTCTCCTGGGTGGTGAGGGAGATAGCTGCCTTGGCTGGATTAACTTTGGTTTAGTCCCCATCACAGCTGGTCACCGAGTGCCAGTGCCCACCACCACAAAGGCATATCTCCTTTCATCCAGGGTAGCTCCATACCTTCTCAGTGACAGAACGTGTGCACTCGATCAGCTCTTTCTTGGTGTAGCTGTCTGTGGGGCACACCTGGAGGGCCCCTGCCTTCTGCACCAGGAAGATACAGCCGTGGCCCAGGTCCTGTACACGTGTACGAATCTGGAATCCGATCTACAGAGCAAAGCCAGGAGGGAGAAGGACTGTGAAGAGACCCTGCCATTGAGGCCTGCCCTAGGTGGAAAATTTTTCTTGTGCCCTACGGGAGCCCAACTAGGAAAATTCCATTCCCATTTAGATTCCCTGTCTGGTTAAGTATGGAATTTGGTGGATTTAATTTCCAGCTTTAGACTGTAAAATGCCCATAGCCTCCATTAAAAGTCACTGGGCTAGCATAATACCTTCACAATGCGTGTTTTCTAGCTCATCTGGGTCCCAAGCTACCTCACATGGGAAGGAAAGCCTGGGGAGGTTCAAAATGGAGCTTAGCATCTTTTAAGTGGTCAGATTCCTACAAAACTAGTACGTTTACCAACTAGAAGATCCCCTTCCTCAGATGAATCACACAGTGAGAACCACACAGGGCCCAGGTTTCCTGTCTCCTGAGCCAGGTCTGAGGTTTCCTGAAGAAGGGGGGCACATTTTCAGTGCTAAAGGCTCAAGAGGGAGGCACTCCTGCTTTATTTACTTGATTATTATTATTATTTTTTTAAAGACAGGGTTTCATGTAGCCCAGTTTGGCCTCAAACTGTCTAGGTAGCTAAGAATGAATTTGAACTGATCTTTCTGCCTCCAATACTCAAGTGGTAGGATTTACAGGTGTGTGCAACCACACCCAGTGTCGGGGACAGAACCCAGGGCCATGTGTGACACACGCTAGACTAGCATGCTACCAACTAGTTACATCCCCAGTCTAGAAATGCATCCTTTTAAGGGTCCTGGGTTGTGTGATTAGAAGAGGTAGTTTGCCAATGAAAAGCCAAATGAATCTCACTATGGCTAAGCTGCCAGCTGTCTATTTTGAGATTATAAAAGCATGCTTTCTTCTGGTTCTAGTTCACTTTGGGTCTGATCAATACAGCTGCCATAAATGAGCTACCTTCCAACCAAGAAGAAAACTAAAACTTGAAGCACAAATCAGTGTTATTTTCAAGAATCTACAATAGCTAGAAGTTGGGGCTACTTCTTCCAGCATCCATCAGGAAGATTTACCAAGAGATCTCATTCTTGGTAAAAACTACCAGGGAGCATCTGACCCAAGGATGTTGTCTCTGCTTCTATCTCATCAGTCAGAGTTTAGGGAAGAGCAACTCTGGAGAGTAGGGAAAACTGTAAATGTTCTTTCCTGATACAGAAATACAGACAGCTTCGGGGTGGGGTGGGGGTTCTTCTCTTAATTCCTTAAGGGCTAAACGACTTTGGAATCCACTTAGCAGAAAATGCTTATGATCCAGAAGGTTGAGCTTCTGATGTCTGGGTGTCATCTAGCATGTGCACTGGGTACTGTGGGAGCTTCCCATTTGTGCAGGCTGTCCTGCTGTTAGCTCTCTCTATGTAACACAAATGAGAGGCACCCTTGGATTCTATAGCATGCCAGCTCCGCACACAGGCCTGAACAGACACGGCAATGAGGCACTCATTGAGGAAGGGAAAGGCTCTCCAGCCACAGAGCAGTGACGTCACTGAAATATTTTGTCATTTTCTCATAGGCTCTTGCTATGTATGACTGATGCTAGATGTGTTTGTTGGCTTACAGACAGCATCAAGGTGAAGCAGGGGTATGAGTCATTAGTTTCAAACTCAACCAGGCCCTAGAAACCTTGCAGGACCACATAGTTTAACCCCAACTATTGAGGGTCAGAGCCGACCTAAAGGTAACAGTTCTTAAATGAAAGATGACAACAGACCCCAAGATGACAGGGGACTGTTGGTGATGTCAAAGGAAGGAAGCAGCACTTACAGAATTTCAAAATAAAAAAGACCTCCAGTTCAAGTTTTTAAAAGTGGCTTCAATTAAAATAGAATTTTGTGGTTCTGAGCAACTGAACTCTCTGAGCCTCAGTTTACTTATCTGTAAAATGAAGGAGAAGAAATGATTCTTGTCTTACATACTGTGCTGGGAGGGTAAATGGTAGCACTCATCACAGTATCTGGGGTTGGCATTTAGTGATTCTTCCTATTTTCCAGATGTGTGTGAGATGGGAGGGCATTTAAATGCAAGGGGATAACAAATCAATACAGTCTAATAACAATTTCACTGGACATTTTATACTACTGGATGAACTTTCTAGAAAGGGAATGAATTTTTAAAACTGTGTTTAAACAGCTAAGGAACTGAAAATTGCCCAGCTTCTTAAAGCAACATTAAACTTCTCAGCAAGTATAACCCAACATTGTAACACATACAGGGTGGACTGAATGCACGAATAGATTTATCATAAAGGAATGCTGCTCAAAGACATACAAGTTGGGGTTTTAAATTGGCAACTTTGGGAAAGCATTACTTGAATCTCACAAAAATCCTCAATTCCCTTCATGCTCAAATAAAAAGATTATGAAGAAAACCATCTTTTGGTTTTGTGCCTCAAAGGGAATTTAAAAAACATGGCCTTTATGAAGTTTTATATCCAATTACAATCAGGGGGTATTGTCTAAGAAAAACTGATCATTTTCCCTTACTGCCTAAAACCAAAGAAAACGGGATGACTTTTTGTGGCTCTTAAAAGCAACCAGGTCTGGAAACTGTTATCGACTATGTCGATGCTGTTGTAATGAAATGCTTCTACTAATTATGTGGTTATTAAGTAAATTGAAAAAAAAATTGATCACTAGGCAGGAGAGGAAAGCTGGGAAATTTAAGAAGGGAAAAGGCCCCTTGCCTGCGATTTAGTTTGTGTTTCCTACTGAGTGAAGTCCAACAAACTTCAACATAAATGGTAAAACCTAAACCGACTATCTTTCAAAATTGGCTGTAAATTTTTAGGTTCACAGTGTTGAATTAATACAGTTATCCATTATTATACTCAGTATAAACCCTGTAAGACATGAAATTGAATGAAGTTTTAACCTTTAAAATAAAAAACCCCAAAACAAAACAAAAACAAACAAAAAAAACAACCAGGTCCAGAATTACCTCGGAGAGCTTGTGAGAGTTAAAGAGCAGTATCAGAACTGTCTGACAAACATAGAAAAAAAAAATTTAGATGCACAGCATCACTCCCTCACCTCCAGGGATTGAATCCTGGGGTGGAAAGTTTTAGAATGAGCCAGAGAGTACATGTCCATCCCACCTGGCAGGGGCCGGGGCGGGGGGGGCTCCTGCTGTAGGCACTTAACAAATATGCTCTCCCTGGCTTTTAAGACACTCAGCATTGCAAGTGCTTACAGGAGAATTTTCCCCAGAGACAGAGCTACAGTCACTAAATCTTCCCTCCAGGACTTACATTTTGGAGTTCTGGCTCCTAGGACCTCAGTCTCTTCTCTTTCCTTCCTCTCTCCCTCCCCTCCCCCTCCCTCCCCTCTTTCCCTCTCTTATCAGATGTGTGTGTGTGTGTGTGTGTGTGTGTCTGTGTGTGCGCACGCGCGGCGCAGGCCACAGGTCATTGTTGAGTGTCTTCCTCGATCTTCACCGTATTTTTTGAGACAAGTTCTCTCACTGAACTTGGAAATTAATGGTTTGGCTGGACTGGATAGCCAGTAAGCTAACCAGGGATCTTCCTGTCACCCCCTCCTCAGTGCTAGGATTACAAGCGCATGCAGCCATAACCAGTTTCTTCAGTGGGTGCTGGGGATCTGAACTGTGGGTCGCATATTTGCACAACACTTTACTAACTGGGCCATCTTTCTGACCTCCCCACTCTTTGTTTTACAAAGAGGAAACTAATCTTAAGTTGCAAAACTGACAGAAGGCTTTTCATTTTTCTGAAGATATTTTCCACAGTGATATCTTATTTTTCCATGAAAAACTCAAAGCCTTTGTTCATATCACTGTGTAACAAAGGCTTTGAGTTTTCCATAGAAAAATAAGCAGAGAAAGATCCTGCTTGATGTTTGAGGACAGAACTCTGACTTTTCCTGTAATTGTCACATTGTGGAAAAGACCAGAACGCTGACTCAGCAAGGCACACCGCAGGAAAGGCTTACCCCTTGCCCTGGATGTAAATATTTTCACATGCTGGGATGTGGGGCCCTCTCGAATACACAAATAACTTCTAAAATTTTGGTATATTAATACAAAAAACCACCTTACAGTGAGTGCTCCAGAGATCTCCTAACCTTCTCAGCTTCCCCTCAAGCATCTGTCTGACAAATGCACACAAATAATTCTCCTGTACAAGCCACTGGTAATTTTATATTCTCTCTGCCCTCTGTGGCTCTGGGTCATACGGCTCTCATGCCTGGACTGTAAAACCCATCTTAAGATGTCACAGTGAAATTGGCAAACCTTAATGAAAATGTCAACAACTAAAACCCAGGACCAGCATAAGGTAACTTGTTGTGCATTTAGCAATACATTCTCTTTCCTGACTGCCTTCATGTTATTTTATATTCTACACTGTAGTAAGGAGCTCTCCTTGCTTCCTACATGGGGTGGGCAGCTCATACATGGAAAAGGCTCCACAGATCACTTGGGCAGGCCAGTGTTCCAAGCTCCCCAGACAGATGAAGGTGGATTCTGTGTGCAGATCTTTCTGTGGAGAGAGGTCCAAGTCTCCCTGGCAATCATGGTTTCTGTTTTTAATCTCCTAGCAAAGCCAAACACTTTTGTCCTTTTGTCCAAACTTTTCCTTACTGTAACACAAGCTCTCTATTTGTTTATGAAATTCAAAATTACATGGTGAGCAAATGAATTATATGTCTACATAAATTACAGACTAGAATTCTAGTCTGGTCTTACTAAAACAGGGAGCCTTTTTTTTTTTGAAGATGAGCCTGTGTATAAGAAATCAGGATGCAGGTATCTGATAGCTGTTCTTTCTTGTTGACTTAACGTAATTATTAGAAACATACTTATTCATGCTACAGCCTAAATAATCATTCTGCAAACGGAAAACGGGGCACAGTTAGAAACTGAAGGAACTCCATGCTTAGATATATATGTATGTAAGTCCATATATATGATATGCCTGTTTGCATGCTGTGCTGTATAGCTTCAGTTGTCAACTGGACACACGTGGGTGGGTAGAGGGAACCTCAACTGAGGAACTTCCTCCATTGGACTGGCCTGTAACCACGTCTGTAGGACATTTTCTTGATTGCTGAGTTATGTGGGAGGGCTCTGTCCACTGTGAGCAGTGCCACCACTGTGCAGGCCGGCCTGTGTTGTATAAGAAAGTAGGCTGAGCATGGGTCAGAGGAGCATATCAGTAAGCAGTGTAGCTCCATGGTCTGTCCTCCAAGTCCCTTCCTGGAGTTCCTGCCTTGGTTTTCCTTTTTGATGAACTGTGCTATAGGCCAAATAAACTCTTTCCTCCCCAAGTTGGTTTTGGTCAGTGTTTTTATCTCAGCAATAGAAAGTAACTAGAACACATGCACTGTTAAAACACACATTGGAAAGTGATGTGTCTGGGGTCTTCATTTCTGCAGACACACTTGGGCCTGACTTGAAGAGGAATCAGCAGCATCAGGTAACTGAGGGACAGTGACTACCATTGCAAGGAGAAGCACAGGCCAGTTACAACCTGTGGCCTCCACAGCCATGGGCACTTAGGAACATACTAAACAGGGCTTACATTCAATAGAAAGCTTGCTGAATTTCACAGAATGAGGTTACCTGTGTCTCCCTAGTGCTCCTATGATACTGCCTTCATTTTGTATTTCAAGACTGATCTTTCTTTCTCTAGGGAGGCAGTTTCCTGAGCCCTAGACACCTTTCTGAATGTTCACACTAACACAGGTGCCATCAGCTGTGGGGTATCTTCCCAGGGGACCATTCCATTCTTCACAACTTTCAGAGACCATAGTTCTTTGAAAGTGACCAAATTTTGCCATTCAAACAGCCTTATGGGTAGAGGCTTGCTGAGGCAAAGTCCATGCTGGCCTCAATGGAAAGGTATGAGGGAAGCAGGGGGTCCTGAAGAACCTACAGTTAAGGCTTTGTGTCATGAAAAGCTGGTTTTTCTCAAGAGAAGGGAAGTGAAATCCCACATGTGTATCTTCTAACACTTTGGGAGCCTTTGGAAAACATAAACATGACTGGTGGGACGTGCTAAGGGGGAGCAGAAAGCAGGAAGGTGGAGGCCCTTGGTTTGGGCATTTAAGGAGGGTGATGGCCAGGTGTAATGGGCCTGCCAGAAAAATGCAAACAGAGCCCTTCTGTCTGAGAGCACACTCCCCAGGCTGCTCTGGATCTTGGCCAGCTGGCCTCAGTAAGGGCCCAAGTCTGGACCACAATTTTGGGGTATCTGTATGAAGTTGGGGCATCACTATACAGTAGTGGGAATGAAACCTGCTTCGGGCTACGGGGCTGGGGTCTTCTGGAGTAGAGCTACAGGGTACTCCGCCCACCCCCACAGGGTGGGAACCACTGTGAGTTTGCTTCTTAAAATAAGGGCCTTAAGGTGGCAGACCTCCTCTGGTTCGGCGGTGGCTGCTGCCATCTGGCCCTGGAGAGCCAGGTGCCCATAGTCACTGGTCATTTGTGAAGCCAGGCCTCCCAACTCCTCCGGGTTAGTAACCGACTTAGTCATCTGGAAAAAGAAAACAAGCAAGACACAAATACATACATACATACACATACACATACAAAAAGAAGCATCAGACCATGTGTTAATACCCGGGGAAGCCAGAGTTTCATTCACTTTTAGCCCCTAGGTAAGGTGAAGGCCTAGCCTTGCATTGAGGGCCAGATGCTGGGGAGGGCAGTTCAAGCAAAGCCCATGCTGCATCATACATAACAGGCCAAGGCTGTGACCACCCTGCAGGGCCTCTCAGGCCAGCAGCTCCTGGCTAGGCCAGATGGGCACATGCTCAGCATGCAGACCATGCAGCATGGACCCCCTTCCTCCAGGGGCCACTCTCAGGAGCTGTCCTAGGAGGGCACCAGAGGAATTCCACGAGGAACCACCAGGGGAACAAGTCTTGTGAATGGCACACCCTGAACCAGGTTCTACAGGGAGCTGCTCTAGTATCTGGGTTCCCAGAAGCAGGTCTCAACTGGGTAGGAGAGGGTCTGAGGATAGGGCTGTTACAGTCATGAATGAGGCATGGTGGAGAAGCCAACATTCTAGAGGAAGATTCTTAAAGAATGCAATTCTGGGTGAATTTGTCCTAAAGCATGAGAAGGTGTACACCAGAAACTTGGATAAGAACACCGCGATCCCCATGGTCAAGTTCTACCTTTCTGTGGTCAGTGCAGTCTTTCCCCCTGGGCCTCAGAACACCATGTGTCAGTTAAATCTTATTTACTCAACATTAGCTTCAAGTTTTGTATCTTTCCATGAATAAAAAGGGCCAATTAATTCCCCTAACAACAGTGTTAACTTGTTACCTAAAAATTGCCTGCGTCTCTCTTCAAGGGATTTCACCCCTGCCTGTCTCTTTTCTCACTCTATTTTTTTAAAGGATCTTATTCTTATTTTTAATTATGTGTATTTATGTGAGTATGTGCAGATCCCCTGGAGCTGGAGTTATAGGTGGTTGGGAGTCACATGAAGAGAGTGCTGGGAACCGAACTTGGGTCTTCTGCAAGAGCAGTATATGCTCTGAACTACTGAGCCATCTTTGCAGCTTCTCTTTTCCCACTCTTAAGAGGGAGATGGGCAAGTGGACAGGAGGCCTAGCAGAATAATTCTTAGTAGTCTTGGCAGAATAAGTCCCTCTTTTTCTCTCTCTTTGAGGCCTTTAAATTTTTTTCTTTTTAAATACTTATTTAGCATATGTGTGTGTGAACTCAGGTCATCTGGTTTGCTGGTGCCACCATGCCCAGATTAAAGGGCTTTTAAAAAGCCCTTTTTAATAACTCCTTATCTATTGAGATGGAAATGCTTGTCCCATCTAAGGTTTGTTTATAAGTCACAATGCCACTGGCCTCAAGTCCAAGAGTGGGTTTCAAAGAGCACATGCCAAATCCCAAAGACTGAAACGGTGTCATGAGCTGTACCATTTGCACTCTGCCAACAGGAACACAAAGATTCTTCACCAGGTGAAGCATGCCTTTCTCCAACTCAAAAGCCAAGTTATCTATCTCAGGATGGGCTATGCAGCCAGAGATTGGGATCCTTGGATCATAGGCACCACAGGACAAGACAGGCTAGCCTAAAGCCTGGCCCAGAAGACATTTCAGAAATGCCACAAGGCCACTCAAAATGCCTTCTCTTCCTGCTGTACTACAGGCAAGAGACTTTTGATTTGCCCTCCTTTCTCCCTTGAAAGGACCGGCCTGGGGCAACTCCACCTGGTCATAGGACTGGAGATGATGGCTATTGCTCCCTCCTTCCTCAGGCCAAATTCTTTGAAACAACAGGCCTGGCAGAGTTTCCTTACATGAGCAGAGCAAGCAGGGAAGCCTTTGTGGTCCAAGCTCAACCTCTAGTGGACACACAATTACATGACAGAACCAGTGAGAGAGGTGCTTAGGCCATCACCATGGGACAGGAGGTATGTGTTAGCTTATTCTGTCCCTCCAACTGGGAAGGCTACTTGAATTCCCAACTCAGGGTAATGTGGAAAGTCTTTTTATTCCACAGCATCTGAGCCTTCAAGTTGAGAAGGATATTTTCTTTCTGGTCCTATCAAGTCTCCCAAGATGGCATTTGTCATTGTTCATGTAATGTATTTTTTTCTATTTTTGTGAATATGTGTGTGTGCAACTTGTTGGAATCAGTTCTTTTTCTCCACCTTGGGGATCCAGGGAATTGAATTCAGGCTGTCAGGACCAGTAGATGCCTTTTCCTGAGCCAGCTCACCAGCCCTCGTAGAACTTTTTTTCCATTGAAGGAACATGCACTATTTTCCAGTGCTACTTATAATGATCCAATAATGCAATTCTGCTTGCATTATGTTTTAGTGAAAAAATTACTTTCAAAAGTTGAAGGCCTTCTGCTGTCAGGAATTAAAAAAGAAAGAAAGAAAGAAAGAAACAAAAAAACCCCACAATTTGATTTTGCCTGAAAGAGTGACAAAACCTGACCAACAGCTCAAGTATTACACTTTGACTCTATCAGATAATCTCACCTCTTTACTACTTTACTCCCAAGTTACTTGCCCTCCTCTTTTGAGGCAGGTCTCCTATAGCCCCAGCTGGCCTATAACTCACTATGTCTCACAGAGATCCCCTTGCCTCTGCCTCCTGAGTGCTGGGATTAAGGGCATACGCCATATGTAGAGTTATGAACAGCCATACCTGGCTGCCTTCTTTATACTAGACTACTTTCCTTTAATCTATAAAAATGCCTCAAATCTTTTCAGAGGTGAGTGGGAGTCTTTTCTTTTCAACTCCATTTTCTTTCTCATTTCCTGCTTTCTCTTGGGTCATCTCCTCTCTTTGCTCCCTGTCCTTATGAACAAATCTCAACTTTAATTCCTTTTTGTTTTTTCTGAGATGAAAACTCCAGCAGTCTGGGGCTTCCATATCATTGGCAACCAGAGAGATGGTAAGAGCTAGCTTCCAGGGGGAACTAGAAATATGGGCTGGCCACTGTCTCTAACACAATCCTAGGTTCAAGGACTCAGGTGGTGGTGGAGGATGTAAGAGCAACCCATAGTGGGCAGGGCAGTTCTTTTTCTTCTTACCATTTCCTGAGCTGTGACAGCAATGGCTTTGGAGTATTTGACCACAGTTGTCTGGTAGTCAACAAATGTTCCCTTTGGTTCTGGAGGTGTGCCTTCATCCAGCTGCAGAAAAGAAGAAAAGAGCCCAGAAGTCATAGAAGTCTAGTGAAGAGTGAAATGAATTTGTTAGAATCAGAAACTTAAAAGAATGGAGAGGCCCCTCAGAGGTTGCTTGGTTGACACTCAATTTAGTGCTCAAACTTCTCTAATCAGGACTCCAATGGAGGTGCATTTAAAGTACTCAGGGGACTCACGAAAGATGAGGACCCAGTTTTATCTGAAAGGAGTGGGAGAGATTCTAGAGGAAGGATGCTTTAGAGAAGTCTTACCAGATGAGGAGGAGGCTACCCATATAAAAGCTGGGGAAGGTACCCAAGACAGAGAGAACAGCCTTTAAATATTTTATTTATTAGTCTGCATGCATGTAAGTGCATCCGTGTCATGCAATGCCTGTGGAGGGGTGTCTGATCCTCTTAGAACTAGAGTTATAAACAGTCGTTAGTTGCCATGTGGGTGCTTGGAATCGAAATGTGACCTCTGCAAGAGCAGCCAGTGCTCTTAACAGCTGAACCACCTTTCCAGCCCTGGGGACAGCCTTCTAATCATGATGAAGATATGGAACTTAGTAGGCAATCACATATTTTGAGAAAAATTTTCCCGGAAACTCTTTGCCACATGGTTTGGGATCAGGAAGGAGAGTTCATACTAAGAAGTTAACTAGGAAAATGTTAGAGGGTGTGTTAAAGTACTACATGGCATAAGCAGGCACAAGCTATGCTGAGAGTGAAATAAATGTATCCGTGGAGCCCATGCAACCTGTGGCTGTACACCCTGGGATGCAACTTTTATGAAATTCTGGGGAAATGCTCAAGGCTTTTTTCACAGGAAGACAGATGGTACCAAGTATCTCCATCATAGCACAGACCCTGCAGATAAAGTGAGGGTTAGGTTGTGGATTCATTCATTCAGCATGATCACTTATTATCCTGAAATACTATATTGATGTAGTCATAATCTGACAGTGGGCATTCCAAAACCCAGGTGGTGCCTAAGACTCTTGTCTGTACTATCCCAGGATGGCAGTTAGATGATGATGAACAATTGTTTACCTTATCAATACCAAAAGGACATGTTACAGAAGGAATCCTTGCAGGAAGAGTAGGGAACACAGAGTTGAAAACATCTCTAGTCGTATTTCCTACTGACTCATGTTATCATCCATGCCTAGTTCCTCTGAGAGAGTCCAAGAGCTTTTACATGCTCTATTTAGTGGTTTCTACATTTGACAACATATCAGAAGCATGAGGTTTAAAAAAAACATCCAGTAAAGATTCCTAGGCTCCACTTCGCTAAGACTGCAGGTCAGGGGTAAAGTTCAAGAGTTTGCATTCTAGAAAGTTCCCTGATTCCAAAGTAGTCATTCAAAAGCCAAACACAATGACATCACTTCTTGACTTCATGCTGGAGTTTGTTTCCCATCACAGATCTATGAAGTAGACACAAGATGTAAATAATTATTTCCATTTTACAAATGAGGAAGCCAGTGATGCCTTCACCATGTCCATTTTTAAAATGTAAAATGGAAAGACTAGTGCAGCTGGCTTACAAAGGTGATGAATTAATACTCAAGGAGGAATAATATGTTGGATCTATGACTGGTCACCTACACATAATGTACAACCCTCAGGATAAGAAGACTTGCTGGTTTCAGTCTTGACTGGTAGTCAGCCCATCAGAGAACAGCACTTAGGGATGGTGTAGGAGAGACTGAGGAGCATATAGTAGAAATTCTAGAGGGGTCTGGCAGCCCACACCCACCTTGCTCAGGGCCTCTGCAATGGCATCCACCATGCCTCCCACCAGCCCGACTTCACTGGCAGCTTCATTCAGTGTCACCATGATGTCATCCACAGCTTCTTTCATCAGCTGTGCAGCCTCTGTGATGGCATCGTGGGTGTGCTGTGCCTAAGAAGGGAATTGTGAAATTTTAAATAGCAGGAAACATTGCTCACTCTTAAGAATCACTTTGATCTGTTAAGAATACTCTCAAAAAGGAGGACTGGGCTGGAGAGTTGACTCGGTGGTTAAGAGCGCCTGCTGCTCTTGCAGAGGAGCTGGGTTTGGTTCCCAGCACCCACATGGCAGCTCATGACTGTCTGGAACTTCAGCTTCAGGGGATGTGACATCCCCTCTGGCTTCCATGGGCAGTGCACACACATGGTGCATATATATGCATGAAGGCAAAATACTCATACACATAAAATAAAAACAGTGAACCTAAAAATTGTATAGTCACTTTTGAAAGAAATGTATTTTTGCTCTGGAAACTGTTATTGAGTATGTTAAAGCTATAATAAAATGCTTTAAAAAATAATAAAATAAAATAAAATAGGAATCTTAATTTT
>NW_008357996.1:820275-833055 GCF_000622305.1 Nannospalax galili | reverse complement strand
TATATATAAATAAACCTTTTTCTCTTTTAAAGCAGAAGATAAACCTAGGCATGGTGGTGCATGCTTGCAATCCCAGCACTCATAAGGCTGAGGCAGGAATATCTCAAGTTTGAGGCTAGCCTGAGCAATATAGTGAGACTCTTTAAAAACCAAATAAGCAACAGCTTGTTTCAGCTCCCATAATGGAGCTGAATAATGCATTCTAATTTTTTCCTTTACCCAATTTTAAACATTTGCCCACAAAATAAAAAACAATCCTTTTTTACAACTAAAGGGAAAAAGTAAAATATAGTACCAAATTGTCTTATGGTTTGTATAGCTTTGTATGTTATTAGACTCAGGACACTAAAAAGAGAATGCCATGGGTCCCTAAATACACAGGTTACATATTTACTAATAATAGCAATAATAATAATAATAAATAAAAACCTGAGCTGGAGAGATGGGTCAGGGGTTAAGAGCACTTACTGCTCTTGTAGAGGGCTCAGTTTCGGTGTCCAGCACCCAAATCAGGCATCTCACAGCCACTTGTAACTCCAGTTCCAGAGGATCTGATGCCCTCTTCTGGCCTCTGCATATTTGTGGTGCACATACAGACAAGCAGGCACATACATGTACATATAGAATAAAAGAAATATTAAAAAATATTTTACTATTTTTAAAATTATGTATATATGTATGTGTATCTGTGTGTACATACGTGCACTGTGAGTGCTGGTGCCCACAGAATCCAGAAACATTGAATTTCCTTGGAGCTGGAGCTACACAGCAGTTTGAGCTGCTGACCTGGGTACTGGGAACCAAATTTAGGTCCTGTGTGAAAACAGTGCGTGCTCTTAAGAATTAAGTCTTCTCTTCGACCCCAAATAAATAGATCTTTAAAAGCTAGGCCTTCATCAGGACTCTAAAGATGCACTTGAGGTGGGACTAATGGACTCCTTTAATTTTTCCTCTTCCCAATGTGACTGTATTGAATAAATCATTCCCTGCTTTTTACTATTCTTTGTTTCTTTAACTGGCCTATTGAGGATGGATGGCCAAGTCTAGCCAGTGAGGGCTGCCAAGGACCCAGGTTCTGACCTTAACAAACAACTCAGGTAACAAAAGCAAAGTTTAGGGAAAGAAGTAGTAAGTCACTGAATGTTCTTTGAACCCCTTAGAAAACATCACCTAGACATAAACTACCTTCCTGTGTCCTTGGGAAGATGGGTTGATGAATTTTCTAGGATTGTGATACTTCACTCTTCACATTTGCGTGCTGTCTCACTCATTTGTGTGCGTATGGGTGTGCTTATACATGTACATGCACATGTATACACATGTGTTTGGGGTATACAGAATTTTACAGGTTTTTAGAGGGTGAGTTCAGAGTTTGTCTCTTCACATTAAGGTCAGAGGCTGACCTTAGGTGTGTTCTTCTCCTATTTATTTATTATTTATTTACTTATTTATTTAATTTATTTATTTATGGTTTTTTGAGACAAGGTCTCCCTGTAGCCCCAGCTGGCCTGGTGCTATGTAGACCAGGCTGGCTTCAATTTTACAGAGATTCGCCTGCATCTGCCTCCTGAGTGCTGGCATTAAAGGTGTGCACCACCAAACTCTCCACCTTATTTTTTGGGACAGAGGCACTCACTAAGCCTGAAGCTCACCAACTGGCTGACTGGTTGGCAAGTGAGCCCCCTGCCTCTATCCCCCCAAATGCTGCGATTACAGGCAGGGGTGGTAGGCTTGGCTTTTCATGTAGGTGATGGAGATCCAAACTAAAGTCCTTATGCATGTGCTGCAAGCACTTTACTATCTGAAATATCTCCTTCATCTTCCATCTTCATAGGTGAATTTTACAGATTTTTAGATGGTGAGTTCAGAGTTTACTTCTTCTATGACATTTCATTCAATAATAACTTCCTCACGCTGGGCCTTTTCCTTTGAACCCCAAAGGCAAGCCTCATCTTCATTACACAGCCTAGCCCCAATCCATACACTGTGGGCTGGTTGAGCCCAATCGTTTTAGACACCCCAAAGACCCAGCAGGATCTCAATTAAAGCAGGCTTTAATAACCAGCAGCCCTCCAGGAAGCAAAGTGAGCAGGCTAACAATGAGATTGTTATTTTAGGGTCTGGAGGGGTTCCTTATAACTGCTCCTCATGCAAAACAGATGAGAAGACCAGATCTGTTCTTTCTTGGATATGTCCGAAGTCAGCTTCCAAGGAAGCTTTTCCATCCTGACAGTACTTCTACCATAAAGCCCAGGAGAGCAGGCAATGACATCACAGTGGCATAAAAAGTGGGAGAAGGCTACAGGGAGCAGATTTCAACTTTAGCAGAGACAGAAAAACAAGTAATAATGAGAGCTGTCCAGTAGGGGATAAGGCTGTGGTTTGGCTGGAGTGTTGCAAACAGCATCTTGGGGGCAGGCATCAAGGATGCAGTAGAAGGCAGTTGGGGAGGGGTGATACAGAAGTAGTTCAAGGGGCCGAGGGGCGGGCCACATAGCACATGTTGTGGCAATAAATCAGGCTCTGGGACTGTGCCTTCTTCTTTTACTGATTACTAGACTGACACAAGGCCTCATGTAGATAATGGTGGCCTCAAACTCCCTATGTAGCTGAGGATGACCTTGAACTTCTGATCCTTTTGCTTCAACCTCCCAACTGCTGGGATTATAGGTGTATGCCATCACACCCATTTTATGTGTTGCTGGGGATTAAATCCAGGGCTTGGTGGGTGCTAGGCAAGTGCTGTACCAACTGAGCTACATCCCCAGCCCACATTCTTGTTTTCAAACACCCAGTGTATTAACACATTATCTCACTGAGTCTATAAGCACCATCAGGAGGTGTTCATAATTAACCTAATTATTTGGTGGAAGAAAGAAAGGAAGTAACCTGCTAGCAAGAAGTGAAGCTGGGATTTGAACCCCTTTGTGCCTGACCCAGACCTTGTGCTGCTTGCATTACCAAATCAGAACTACTGGCAACTATTTAACAGTATTATTTATTATCATTTATTTTTAATAATTATTTATGTTTAAATATTTTATTTACTGTTCTTATTTTTGTGTATGAGTGTACTGCCTACATATATGTAAGTGCACCATGTTGTGCAATGCCCACAGAGGTCAGAAGAGGGCATTTGATCTCCTGGAACTAGAGGTATAGACAGCTGTTAGCCACCATGTGGGTACTGGGAATTGAACCCAGGTCCTCTGCAAGAGCAGCCAGTGCTCTTAACCACTGAGCCATCTCTCCAGTCCCTTATTTTTTATTTTTTATTGAGCTTTTGTAATTTCACAAAACAGTTCTTAATCAAATCCAGATCCATGCCCTCATTCATGCCCCCCACCATTCCCCACCAGGCTTCATGCATTCCGCCACACATGCCAAGTCCTATCCAGTCAAGCATTTGTACTCAGATGTCTTTCAGTGCAAACCAATCCACTGGAGTCTAGTCAGCCCATCTAGAGATTATATGTAAGCCATACTCCCCCTCACCCAGTAGCAATCAGTCTCCAATAGTTCTCAGTCTAGGGCTGGCCCACCACCCATTTCTCTCCTCCTCTCTGGGCCCTTGTTTAAATGACTTGGCATGGGTCCTGTGCTTGATGCCACCATTGTCATAAGTTCACATGTGTAAGTTTCCAGTGGCCTGAAAGAAACATTTATTTGTGTGTATTCATGAGTTAGCTTGATAATCACAGTACATGTGTGGAGGTCAAAGGACAAGAAAGAAAGTTGATTTTCTCCTTCTGTCATGTGGGTCCCAGAGGTTGAACTCAGGTCATCAGGCTTGGTGGCCAGTGCCTTTACCTACTGAGCCATCTCACCAGACTATTTAACAACATTTTAACTCTATTTCTTCTGCAACTGAGATATACAATACCAACCAAGAAGCAAATAAAGCTTAGTAAATATTTACCCAAAGAATAACACTGAGGAGGATTAAAGCTTTGACCTCCTAGGAAAGGGTCTAAAGAAGTAAACTTGATGGCTGATGCTAGGTGTGATTGGGTAATGCTTGTTAACTCAGTCCTTAGGAGGCCGAGGCAGGAAGATTGCTAAGTTGAGGCCATCCTGGGCTACATAGCCAATTCCAGGTCAGTATGGGTTATATCTAGGGAGACCTTGTTTCCAGAAAAGGAGGAGAAGGAGAAGGAAGAGAAAGAAGAGGAAGCAGCAGTAACATTTCCAAAGGAAATGACATTCATTGGAAAGCCATTGAATGTTCCTTTACACATGCTAGGTATCAACACTGAGCAGGTACCCAGCAAGTATACCAGTTTGATTCCTGCAGTAGTCACCCCACGCATTTTCCTTCCTCAAGAATGCTTACCTACATATTCTACTAAGGATAAAGAATTTGTAAATAAACCTTCATTATACATATTTGTTTTTTTTCCCTAAAAACTCTTGGGAAAGCCAACAGATTATTTCTCACTTTAGACTTGGCAATCAAATTGGAGGTATTTTTCATGAAGGGACACAACACAACAGGGATCTGGGGTACTGAGCGCAACCCCGATATCTTGAACCATACCTTAGGGTTTCCTCCACCTTCTTTGGCTGCATACAGCATCTGCAGAGCAGACTCTGCCAGTGTCTTGGTCTGGTCCAGCACTGTCATCTGCTGTTGATGGTCCAGCATCTTGGAGGCAACACCAACTGCAGCTAAGATCAAGGGCTCAAAGTAGCTCGCCAGCTGTGTTACCTTTCAAGAAAGAGAAGTCCCAGATGTATCAGGTAGGTTCAGGTCTCCTTTGGAGGGCCCGTTGGTGGGAAGGAGGTTGGGAGCAGGGATGGGCTGATTGGCTATAACTTGCTTTTGAAAGCACTTGCTAGTTAAGAGATGATTTTTTTTTCTTTTTTTTAAATTATTTTATGTGTAAGCATGTATTGCTTGCATGTAGGTAAGTGCACCCTTGTTGTGCAATGTCCGCAGAGGTCAGAAGAGGCTTTTGAATGGAGTTACAGACAGTTGTTAGCTGCCATGTGGGTGGTGGGATTTGAACCTGGGTCTTCTGCAAGAACCTTTCCATATATGTTAAGAGACGCATTCTGGGATATAGAGGTAGATATGAGACTGAAACAGAATTTTATAAATTGTCAATTTTATAAGTAAAAAAAATGTTAAGAATAAAAGACACCTCAGAAACTCAAAGGGATAGAAAATAGTAGAGAGACAGGGTAACAGAGGAAGTAAGATGAGAAGAGTCTGCAAAATCTTTCAGTAAGTCAGCCCAACTGTTGTCTATGCCAGGCATCTGAACCAAGCCTCAAATCTGGAATAAAAGGATGATTTCATTACAGCCTCAAGTGCTTTGGCTAATTTGGAAGAAAAAAGCTTGTCAAGGGGCTGGGAATGTAGCTTAGTGATAGAATACTGGTCTGGCATATGAGAGGCCTTGGTTTAATTTCTGGTGCTCAAATTAAACCCTAAACCGACCAGAAAAAAGAACAAAACCCACCGCCCCCAAAGAGGCCTGTTTCCTGGGACCCATGCCACATGCCATATATAATACATACATGCTAGCTATCTGGATGTGGCATGTTACCAAAATCTGAGGGTAGCAGGGTGATGCCCTTCTACTTAGCATCCAGAAAATCAGATTTTCATGTTTTGTTCCACACATAGTAATCTATTCTCACTGTGCTGAAACACAATGGCTGTTCTGTTTAATTTCTCATTTTGTACAGTCATGGCTGTTAAGATTCCCACTGAGGAGGTATATCAGTGCAAACCTTTGGCCTGTGGCAACCTTAAGCCTTCTTTCGCCCATGGGGAGGAGGAATAAGTACTGTGAGGATGTAGGCAGAGAGGCCACTTCACACCAGCAAGCAGTAGGTCACAAACAAAGCAGGGGTTGGTGTGTTATGAGAGCTGGACTGAAGTATGGATAAAGATATCTAAAGAAGAATAATAAAAGCTTGCTACAGTGGACAGTAAGACAAGACTATTAGCCAGCAATAAGCATAACTTTACCTTGCTATTCCTATCAGGGTATCTCACAGATAGGCACAGCAGTGCTGCTGCCGACCCTAAAGAGCCTTTGTGTGCATTTGTGTCTGTTTACACCTGTGTGCAGGTTCATGAGCATGTGTGCACAAGTGCATGTAGAGGCCAGAAGACCGCATCTGGTGTTTTTGTTAATTGTGCTAGCATATTTTATTTTGTACATGAGTGGGTCTGTGTGCCCATGCACACATGCAATGAGCCGATGAAGTTGAGTGTCTTCCTAGATCACTCTCTGCCATATTCCCTTGAGACAGGGTCTCTCATTGAACTTATAGATCACTAAGGATCTACTGTCTCTGCTTCCCCCAATGCTGTGGTTACAAGCATACACAGCCATATCCAGCTTTTCATGTGGGTGCTCTGGATTTAAACTCAGATCCTCATGCACTTTTACTTGGTGGCACTTTTACTCAATGTGCCTTCTCCCTAGCTCTTCCACCTTAATTTCTAAGATAGGGTTTCTCACTGAACTTACAGCTTTCAGATTTGGCTAGACTGGCTGGACAGTGAGACTACTAACAGGAATTGAATTTCTATGCTAACATATAGATGTAATATATTTACTGTTTACCTGCATAATATATTGTATATCTATACATTATATATTAAACATATCCATAATTTTGCAGGGGAAATAGATATGGCCTTTGTGATGGTTAATGTTAACTTGAGAGGCTCAAGAATCACCTAGGAGAAAAGCCTCTGGGCATGCCTGTGGCGTAGTTCCTGGATTAAGGTAAATGAGGTAGGAAGATCCTCCCTAACTGTGGGTAGCACCATTCCATGAGGTGGGGTTCTGGATTGAATAGAAAGGAGAAACAAAGCTGAGCACCAGTCTCTCTTTCTCCCCTCTCCCTTTCCCTCTCTCCTTCCCTCTCTCTGTCTCTCTTTCTATCCTGACTGCAGATGCAACTGACCAGCTGCCTCCTGTTCCTGCCACCTTCCCCAGAATGATGGACTGTACTCTCAAACTGAGTCAAAATAAATATTTTTTTTCTGAAGTTGCTTTTGTCAAATATTTAGTTACAGCAAGGAGGAAGTAACTAATACACCTTTTAAGGTCACCCTGAAATATGTTCTTGAGCTGGTGAGATGGTTCAGCCAGTAAAAGCACTTGGTGCCAAGACTGATGACCTGAGTTCAATCCCCAGGACCCACATGGTAGAAAGAGAGAACAGACTCCTGAAAGTTATCCACTGACCTCCATAAGAGCACACTGTACAATCTCCCTCCCCCAAAGGAAATAATATTCTTACAAATTTCTAATGTAATTTAAAGTGACTGCTGAAAGTAACAATCTTTCCAGCCTCTCTACCCAATTCAGTTTCTCTGTGATGGGCCAAAAGAGACAGCTCTTCTACCCACTCAGATCTTTCCACATGGGTAGATATGCCCTTTTCTTATTATCAGAGAACCCAGCTGAAAAATCAAATTTGCCACAAAGTCTTGAAAACTCTTCCTCAGAACCAGTGGAAAGTTGAGTAGGCCCTCAAACTGTTTTGTAATTTGAAAAAAGCAGGAATACAGAATTTCTAAAATGGTATCTGCACAGAAAATGTTGAGATTTTGCTTAGTGTATTTCTTTTGTTAAATATGGGGCTGAGAATTTAAAATATTTATTATTTGTGTGTGTGTGTGTGTGTGTGTGTGTGTGTGTGTGTGTGTAAGTGCACATATGTGCAGGTGCCCATGGAGACCAGAAGAGGGTGCTGGAACCCCTGGCCCTGGAATTACAGGCGATTGTGAGTTGCCCAACATAGGTGCTGGGATTTGAACCTGGGTCCTCTGGAAGAGCAGCAAGCACACCTTTAAAAAAATTTATTTATTTTCATTTTATGTGTGTGCGTTTTGCCTACATACATGTAGGTGTACTCTTTCCACAACGCCCAGAGGGCAGAAAAGGGCATCAGATGCCTTGGAACTGGAGTTCTCGATGGTTGTTAGCCACCATGTGAGTGCTGGGAACTGAACCTGGGTCTTTTGCAAGAAAAGACAGTGCTCTTAACTGCTGAGCCATTTCTCCAGTTCCCAGCAAGTGTGCTTAACCACTGAGTCATCTCTCCAGCCCTCAACAAGTGCTCTTAACTGCTGAGTCATCTCTCTAGTCCCCAGCCAAGTGCTCTTAACTGCTGAGTCATCTCTCTAGTCCCCAGCCAAGTGCTCTTAACTGCTGAGCCATCTCTCTAGTCCCCAGCAAGCAATCTTAATCACTGAGTCATCTCTCCAGCCCCCAGCAGTGCTCTTAACTGCTAAGCCATCTCTCCAGCCGCCTTAAGTGTATTTCCTGATACTCAACATTGATTCAGACAGCTGTACTGATAGATGCTAGGAAACCCTAGAATCTGGGGAAAGTTCAATTTCTGGCCTCTCCCAACAGAGGAACAGGCTTGTGATAGATAAGCTATCACTTTTCTGAGACTGTCATAGTAAATCCTCAGCAGGCAAAAGAGCATCTGCTACATGAACCATGTGACGATGAACTCAGTTGAATGAGTCTGCTGGGGTGGCCACGTAGGGAGGTTCTGGCTGCCCAAGGACAAGTCTTCTAGTCTGCTTTAAACACACCATCAGAACCTAGTTGGCCAGGGATGAAAGGTGACAGATTTTGCTTTTTGAGTGTCAGCTTTAGTCTCTGGCATATTTTAGGGAAGGTCAAGAGCATCCTTATAGTTGAAACGTATGACTACACTCATACTCTCCAAAAGATCTCATTACAGTTTCTTTTCAATTCTATTCAAACAAACAAACAAACAAACAAACAAACCAATGTTAAGAGTTTTTAAGAAGAAAACAGATGGAGGCTGATTTTCCCCTTCTTCAGTTTAAGCTCAGGCATGACACTTGGTACTGTAGGCTTTGGGAAGGACAAAATCAACCAAAATCTCCAAGTTACTCTCTCCGTCTCACACATACACACACACACCCCACCTCTCTCAGCAGGAGTCCCCAATTGCATGTTACCTTATGTCCCAGCTGGGCAGCTTCTCCCCGAGCTGCTGTGGCAATGGGATCAATAAGATGCCCAATTTCCTGGACCACCGAAGTCAGCTGTTCCTGCAGGGCCTGACAGGAAGAGAGTTGTCAAGTTCATCTGACAAGTTCCCCACAACACTGCACCAATCTGAAAAGGCCTTTATGAAAGACAAAAGGGGCCGCATGAAATCAGAATGTCTGGGGCATCCCCAGGATGCAGTTCCCTGCCTTGCCCTCTTTGATGATGCATTGGCTCTGGGGGTCGAATCCCTCATCCTTTCTCAGATGAGAGCAGAGGCAAGTCTGTGAGACATGTGTCCTGGCTTCGTACTCCCTCCAGCCCCAACGACTGATGCAGGTGGTGTCTTTGCTGTGTGTTATTCAGTACTGTTACTGGGAATGTGGAATAGCTGTGGCTTTCCAAGGAGAGCTGACTTGGTCCAAATGGAGATAGCTACTTGGGATCTGAGGGAACATTCAGGTCTCATATTCTCAGAACTTGAGGGAAAGAGTGATGTGAAAATGAGATGGGCAGGACTGCTTGCCTGATGGGTATCACGAAGATATCAGGTGGACAGTGTGCAGAGTTTGGCCAAAGTTCTCAATGTACTTGGGAACTTGCAGGCAAACATCAAAAATGGCACCCTAGAGGTATTTATTAGTCAGGTTTGATATGGCTTAACTTCCCCACTGCAAATAACTGAATTCAGACTGTAATGAGACAGGGAAAGAAAATCAGACTATGCTGGGAAGGTGAGAGAGTAGGGAATTCAAGGCTGGAGATTATTATCTATAGCAGGAAAGATCCCATCCTTTTGTAGGACTTGTTTTAGGAACTGCATTGGATAATTTCAGGATTAACCAATCAAAGCATTGGGCATCTTAAGAGATGCATACACTGACAGGTTACCTGACAAAGTGACAATGCCCTTCCCACATCTGCTACTTTGCCATAGAACCATGCTGCACTTAAAGCTGAGGGCTTCAGGCAGAGTCCACTCTGGGAGAGGGAAAGCCTAACAGGCAAGATTGAAAACAAAAGAGAGCTACCAAGACAGGGCAGGAAGAGAGAAGCTTCCCTGAAGTTCAAAGGCCTATTTAGCTAATTATTATCTTCACACTTATGTGATTATGGACGAGGATGCCAGGGCTGTCTTTATAATAGGTGGTTTGTTAAATTTAATATGGTATAATGAAAGCTCATGGGCAGCGAAGGGGGACTTTTTCTTCTGGGGGGGTGGTTTAAGACAGAGGATGTACATTGGGAAGGATGGTAAAAAGAGGGGATCCTGTGGGAGTTTCTAGGGTGTTTCTTGACCTGGGGGCTATTTTAAAGGATGTGGTCTATTGACGAGTCACTCAGACATATACTATGTATTTCCTGTATGTTCTACTTTAATAACAGGTTTAAAATAATAATTTTTGCATTCCCCATGGTTACAATGTTTAGTCTTGTTTTTCATTTCCCATATGTATGTATGTGTGAAGCTAAAATGTAACAGGCAGCTTTATTAATAAAAATGAGTGATGTGCAACTCTAGGTTCACTGATTAGAAAGAGGACACACAAAGCTCACTGTGCCTGAATTCTATGGCAAAAAGGTAAAAATATCATCCATATGTATTGAGTGCCTTCTGAATGTCAGGCACTGTGCTTTTAGTAGAGAAAGAAGTACAAACTGAGGGCTCTGCATGGGTAACAAGCAACTCAGGAGAAACAACCAAGAAAGGATAAAGTGGGGCTGAGGAAATGGCTCACTGGGTAAAGTGTCTGCTGCATAAGCATGAGGACTTGAGTTTGTACCCACAGAACCCAAGTAAAGGCTGGGCATAGTAGCATAACCCTATGTACATCTATAATACCAGTGCTGGGCTGAAGGATGGAGTGGAGACAGGTGGATCCTGAGTGTTCACTGCATAGATAACCTAGCTGAAAGAGAGAGCTCCAGGTTCAGTGTGAGGTCATTTTTTTTTTTTATGTGCAAAGATTCATTGCTGATTTTATAACAGTTAAAGCTTTGTAAGTAACAGTATGCAAGTAAAGAGGACACATGGCATGCAAACACTGGTATATTCATAGTATGAGCCATCTTGCCCCTGAGAAGAATAAGGCAAAGCTATAGACACTGACTTGGAAAGGTGTGGCCAATGACAGGAAAAGCAAGTTTCACATGGTGTAGTGATTAAAAGGACTCGAGTCAGTTGCTTGCGTTTAAGCTGACCCCTCACAGGCTGTGTAACCTTGGGAACATCAGTCACCTTATTTCAAAGCCTCCACTTTCTCCTTTGAAAATAGGAATGTTCTTAATTACTTCAAAGATGTGTGAAGATTGTAGAGCTGCTTAGTTTAGGAAAACATGCATAAAGTATTCCATAAATAGCTGCTGAGACCATTTTTTTTAAAAAAAAGGAAAATAAATTGAACCTCTGAGGTAGGACTGTTGGAGAGGATGTGGGGAAAGAGGAACACTCATCCACTGCTGGTGGGGCTGCAAACTTGTTCAACCCCTATGCAAAGCAGTGTGGAGAACTCTTAAATAACTACAAATGAATCTACCATTTGACCCAGTTATACCACTCCTTGGCATATACCCAAAGGACTTATCTTATTGCAGAGACACTTGAACTTCCATGTTTGTTGCTGCTCTTTTCACAACAGCTAAGAGATAGAAGCCACCTATGTGTCCTTCAATTGATGAGTGGATACGAAAATGTGGTTTATTTATACGATGGAGTTTTACTCAGCAGTAAAGAAAGATGAAATCACGAAATTTCCAGGTAAATGGATGGAACTAGAAACTGTTATACTAAGTGAAATAACAGACTCAGGAAAAAAAAAATTGACATATGTTCTCCTTCATATGTGGCTCCTAGAACCAAACCCTGATAAGTGAGTATGTATCCAGGCATAACTACAGGAACCAGGATAATGGAAAGGAACCAGGGAGGTAAAGGAAAAGAAATAACCTGAAGGAGAAGAATAGTAGGTAACAGGCCTTAATAAGGGAGATATGGATAAAAATTGGGTTAGATTAGGGGAGGGGGGAGGGAAGGGTATATGAGGAACCTAGGGGATAAAGGGAAAGAAGGAGCTCAAGAGAGATAGGACCATAGGAGAAGGGCATTATTAAGGGAGAAAGGGGGGAAATGGGAGCACCTTAATTGGGGAAACCATGATAGAGGGGTGAGACAATGTATGAGATAAATAATGCCTAGCTAGTTTTAAAAACCAGAGGGACCATTTTATTCCAACAACCTACTGACAAATTATACATACCAGATCAAGAAATATATGTCTAGATAAGGTTTATCTGAGAACAACTGGTCTTTGCCCAAGATTTATGTACATGACACACAGTAATTAAAAGTACCAGACTGGTGGAACTAACCTTCTTGGATGTTTAACAGATATACTTTGAGGCCTATAATAATTTGGTCAGAGGGACATAAAGGACACTTTTTGCTCCTGCCCTCCTAAGTCTACTAGTTCCAGGGGACTATGAGCATCTCTCAAAATGTCCTGTAATTGTGGTGGGTCACCTGTCCTCTTGATCAAGGAGGCTGAGGAGACTCCACCAGATGGACTTGAACCAGTGTCCAGTCTACAAAGAGGAGGGTCAACACAGAGGAATCACTTCCTCCATGTTTCCAAGTGAAGCCAGCCATGGTCAAGTAGGACCTCTGACTTATCTTCACATAGATGGAACTGGTAAAAGAAAGGAGCCAGGGGCTCCTCCCAAGCCTATGTGACCCCTGAGGAACAGATCCTCAAACGACCTTAAGAGTAAAAATAAA
>NW_008357996.1:768256-819414 GCF_000622305.1 Nannospalax galili | reverse complement strand
ATTAATTTTATGTCTTCCAGGGCTTATACTGAGTTCAATATTGTATAACTGTATTAATTAAACTGTGAAAAGAAACTTACAGCCACTTGTGAAAGAGATGTACTCTTGCTCTGGAGTGTGTTACTGAATATGTTAAAGCTATAATGAAATGCTTCTTCTAATCATGTAGTTATTAAAAAAATTTAAAAAAAAAGCCAGGTGTGGTGGTACATGCCTTTAATCCCAGCACTTAGGAGGCCAAGGCAGGCGGATCTCTGTGAGTTCAAGGCCAGCCTGGTCTAAATGGTGAGTTCCAGGACAGCTGGGGCTACAGGGAGACCCTGTCTCAAAAAGACCAAAAGAAAAAAAAGGAAAAGGAATTGAACCTCTGGCCTCCCCTCATGTGCACCCATATGGGTGAGTGCACTGGCACACATGTGTAAAACACACATACACACACACACACACACACACACACACACACACAGAGGCATGCACGCAGAGAAAGGATGAAGTAACTTTAAGTAATAGAATACCAAGGAATTCCCTACATATAAGCTAAGCTATAGAATAACTCAGGGCACCTTGGAATGGACCAAATATATTAGAATTTAATGCCAAATTTCCCCATTCATCAGTGCACTGATGAAATGTGAGAAGCATCCAACCTTTACATGCTTGGGCCTACTCTACTGATGCGTATAACTGAACATGACAACGCCACCTTAGGACACGCAATTACCTTACACTGACAGATTTCTGCCAAGTTTGAACTTCCCATTCTAGTAGCTGGTGTATTCCTTCCCCAAGTCAGTCTGTTCCGTTTGGCTTTTGCCCTGTTCTGTCCTAAAACTTCTCAAGTTGGTTCCACAGGAGAAGGTTGCCCATGACAGAACTCAAGTATTAGAAACATTTCCTCCACCTCCCATGAAGCCTGATCCTGAGGTTCTTGAGCACCTCTGAAGTATCTGCAGTAGACCAAAGAGACCCAAACTTACCTCCACAGAGATGTCATCCCTTGTGGCCAGGCTCTGACTGACTGCTGCCAGTGAAGCCTGCTCAATGTCCCGGATGCATCGGTTGATGCCATCAATGGAGTAGTCACATTCCCTCTGCCCAGGGGCTTTGTCCCTGGAAGGGACAGTGCAAGTCAAATACCAGCTTCAAAGAGTTTAAGTTCTAAAACCTGCTCCTGCACTGGTAGATCAAGAGCCCTGGCCCGCTCTCTACTTCGTCTCCTCCATTAGGAAAGCATCTCTGATGCTTGCTTAGCCATGCCCGGTGCAGAGCCCATGGATTTCTTAATTAACACTCAGTACTTGACATAGCTCCATTCCTAGCAGAAGAGCGGAGTCCAGAACCTTCCTTCTCAGGCTGATGACCAGCAACTGCAAAGGGAGCAATCAGCCTTTGGTTTGTCCTTCTCTGACTTGAACATTCACCCCTAACATTATAAAAAGAAGTCCGTGTGCGTGCGTGCGTGCGTGTGACGTCTATGATGTGTATGTGCATGTTTGTGTGGAGGTTCATGCAACCATAAACATTCGGAGGTCATAAAAGGACGCTGAGTGTCCTACTCTATCACTCTCTGCCTTATTCCCTTGAGACAAAGTTTGTCACTGAACCTGGAGCTAATGAGGCAGCCAGCAAGTTCCAGTGATCCTCATGTCTGTGTCCTCCACAGCACAGAGGTTATAAGCATGTACCCACACCTGGCTTCTTCCATAAGTATTGGGGATTTGAACTCAGGTCCTCATGCTTGTGTAGCAAGTACCCTTACCCACTGAGTCATCTCTCTAGCCACTTAAAAAAAAAAAAAAGACAACAAAAAAGCTGGGCACAGAGATTATTCTCAGTATCTAGTCACAGATATTAGTGTCAATGCAATTTATAGCAGAAACATACCGTGTTTTCTACAGTGTATCCTAGTTATAAACTCATGGACTACAGGAAGAGTTAAAAGTATTTTATGTCATTTTCATTGGAATGCAGTAAGAAAAAGTTTATAGTTTTGAACTTCACAAGAAAAGGGAAACAAAATATTATAACAAAGGAAATAAATGTACTCTCTGCTGTGGGATATTAACTTTTGTCAAATTTAGAAATGATGTTTCTTAAGGCTCCTGATATCACCAAGAAGGTCAGGAATGCCCAGAGTTACTGTAAACTGCAGAATATTCCTTTCCTCTTATTATCAAAGTAAAAGAACCTAAACAGCAGCACACTTTAACTAAACTAAGCTCTTAGATAGTTTGTATGATGGTTAGACCTGAAGCTGGAGCCTTTGGGTAACCTTGGGAATATCCCCTAAATTCTCCTGCTCATTTTCTCATTAGTAAAACTGATACAATGTACCTTAGAATGTGATGATCAGAAAAGATAAAAGAGATAAAATGTCTGGAAGAGTATCTGGTTTATAGCAACCACTTAAGTGAGCTATTGTTACCATCACAAGTTCCAATGAGATAAAGAAAAAGATGATGCTAATTGTTTTAGTTTGCTTTTCTGTTGCTGTGATAAACATCACAACTAAAAGCAACTTGGAGAGGAAAGGGTGTATTTCAGCTTATAGATCACAGCCCAACATCAAGGGAAGCCAGGGCAGGAGCTCAAGGCAGAAACTGAAGCAGAGACTGTGGAAGAATGCTGCTTACTGGATTGCTCAGCTACCGTTCTTTTTTAAGAAATATTTTATTATTTTTTAATTTTATGTGTATTGAGTATTACATGAGTATTGCCTGTATGTATGTAAGTGCATCTATGTCATGCAATGCCCTCAGAGGTCAGAAGACGGTATCGGATCTCCTGTAACTGGAGTTATAGACGGTTGTTAGCCACCATGTGGGTGCTGGGAATTGAACCCAGGTCCTCCGCAAGAGCAGTTCATGTTCTTATCTGATGAACCATCCCTCCAGCCCTCAGCTACCTGTCTTATACAACCCAGGCCCACCTGCCAAAGGATGGCACCACCCACAGTGGTTTGGGACCTCCTACTTCAATTAGCAATCAAGAAAATGCCTCACAGATATGCCACAGGCCAATCTGATGGAGGAAATTCCTTGATTGTGGTTCCCTCTTCCCAGATGATTCTAGTCTGTGTCAAGTTGAGACCAAGGTCACAATAATGATCAATATTACTTAATTGGCTTAGTCCCCTCCTGCCCTATTTGTATGCAGATTGGGAGTGCTTTCCAGATGAGAAACTCACCTAATAGATGTGATGAGACTCTTAATGGAGTCAGACACAGTGTGGGAATGTCCAGCCAGCACAGACCAGGTGGGTGGGTCTTTGGGGTTGATGGCCAAAGAGCGAGCAGTGCGGATGAGGTATGATGAACTTTCCAGCATGGTCTTGGCAGAGACCAGGATTGGTTCCTGTGCCTGGGAGCCCTAGGACCAAGCAAGAAGGCATGAAGGGCAGAGGATTTAGACATGAGTCAATAAGGTGGACCCTAGAAAGTCTTATTTTTGTTAAATCACCACTTCTACACTTTGGAGGGAAGCTATCATATGAAGAGTCTAGGTTGGGGGAACATGGGCCCATGTTTGTTCTTTAGTAGTTTTGAGTATGACACCTGTCATAAAGAATGACCCCAAAACTTGGGTACAGAGATTACTCTCAATATAAAGCCATTATTTCTCAAGGGATAAATACACAGTCACTGAGTTTAATAACTGTTCTTGTAGCATCACCCACAGTAACACAGTACAGCAACACAGTTCATAGGTTATTGACAAAGAACTTTTGAAGCTTTAACTATTCATGTTCATTCATGTCATACTGAATTAGTCAACAACCCCTATACTTGGAAAGGCTCCCCTACTTCAGAGCTGATCTGGGCGGGAATGCTGACAAACTCAGGGTTTGATGCGAATGCCGTTAGGTTCTCCACAGCTTCAATCAAGGGTGCAGTAGCAACACGACACTTATTGCGGTTGTCTTCAGAGAAATCCCCATCCAAGGCCTGATGGGAAAGAAAAGGAGATTTCATCCCACACAGCATTCCAAAGCCAAACCACAACAGTCAGCTCCCGGACAGGGGAGATGGCTCAATGGGAATACCACTGAAAGCATTTGGTAAATTCATAAACAAGTAAGAAGTAATTAGAGAGATCCCTCCTGTCAATCAGAGGGGCCCAGGTACCAATCCTAAGGAGAAAGATGGATGTGCAGTGCACAGAACAGGGGCCTGTGGTCAGCCTACTCACTCATCACTCCCTCTGGCCATGCTGTCATACCTGGCTGCCAAGCCACTTTCTCTTCCAGCTCTGAGATGACAATCCTCCATTTTCAGATTCTCTCTCTCTCTCTCTCTCCCTCTCTCTCCCTCTGCCTCTCTCCCTCCCTCCCTCCCTCCCTCTTTGATGATGGGGACCAAAATCTGGGCCTATCCATGAGCTAAGTCTCCAACCCTCACACTTCAGATTTTTCCAAGTTTTACCTGGGCATTCCTACATAACCAAGGCTGACATGACCTATATCTTGGAACGAACACAATGGAATCCAATGGGAAGGAACAGGCTAGACCTATCCCAACCAAATGGTTACCTCCTAACACATGCATAATGGACTACCTAGTTAAGAAGACCACACACAGGAGGGTACTTGCTGTGCAATTCTAGTTGTGAAAATACAGTTATAGTTGAAACAAATTGAAGGTGTTAGAGGTTGGGTCATGCTCTGGAGGAACTGAAACAGAAGGTTGTACAAGGTCATGGTGAGGGGATGACTTTTGGGTGCTAGTTATGCTCCACTTTCTAATCTGGTTACTGGAACCCAGTGTGTTCCGCTTGAGAAAACTCACTGAGCTCTAGACAGGATGTATTTTCCCTCTATGTTTTTCTTGCTTCATCTTTATTTAATTAGCACAGATAACACAAGAGGATTGAGTGATCAGTCAAACTGCTCACTAATGGCCAGCTTGGATGAGAATCCATAAATCCAAAAACTTGGCCTGTGATGCCTCACCCAAGATTAATACTTGGGTTCAAGGTTCCTATTCAAGAACAAAACCATTATAAGCAACAGCCCTGACTCCTAGCGAAGGGCTACATGGGAGAAGGCAGTTATGTTTGCAGAAGAATGCAAATTTCCTTGTTTAATGACCAATTAAACTTTTAATTTCATCCTTATGAGAAATATATAAAAGCCAATTTAGACAATTAGTGAACAAACACACCAGAGGCACTGGAATTATCTGACTAACTAGATGTGAAGTGGGAGTGATCTTTTTTTCAATGAGGCAAGAGGAGGCTGGCACAATCGGTCTGAAGGCTACTTCTAAATAACAACTACATTCCAGTCAAACCTTGGCAGTTTGGGATAATAATTATGCATTTACAATGTTAATACTTTCAGAGGAATTCCCATGAGCCTGCTCATTTAGCATCCCCACTAATACGGCACTTGGCTTGAGTTGGCTCCTGCCCTTCCCTCACCTAGCAGATGCTGACTTTAATGTCTCTGATTGAGCCACTCTTCCAGGCCCACTGGAGACCTTACAATGCCTGCTACTTCTTGCTCACATGCATGGCCTCCTTTCTAATCGCACTCCTATACTTATTAGATGTTGAGTTTACATTGCTGGCCCTGGCAAAATAAAAGAGGATTGCTTCAGCATGCTGATCTCATTGTGCTATTATTAACATTATTGACTCCCTGAAGTTGGGTGCTACCAGGTCTCAGTAATCTGGAAATACCAGTGGGAGTTATGATGGCAGCTGATCAATACAAACATTCCCAGCACAGGTGGGTAAATCAGGAGGATGGTTACAGTGAACTCTGGAGTCCAGGAGTGTGGGCTCTAGCTCTACCAATCACACCTCTGGTGGCTGAGATGACATGGTTTTTCTTTCTGTCTCTTACCTTTCCACTCTTGAACTGAAAAGATGACTCCCTGAGATAAATGTCAAGGAAGAGTTCTCTAACGGTGTGCTCTCAAAGACTATACCAACAGGATGCCAAGAGGATTCTTTTTTTAATTTTGCTCAGCACAGGTCCAAAAAACCTCACACCTCATCTAGCCTATCTCTATTCACGGGGCAGGGCACTGAAAACTGCTGGCTACAATGCCAAGATACAACAACAACCTGCTTTTGTTTTCAAAAAGGAAAAGCTATTTCCTCCAAAGGTGGCTTTGAGATCAGAAAGATCACTTCCAAATTTTGCTTCCACTGAATCACTACGTAAAGCCAACATTCAAGTCTGCCCCTCAGTGAAATGTTGAGCAGGCACCAGAGTTTCCGCGTACTGGTTCCATGTCACAGAATGTCTGCTATGCCATACAGAAGGGTGAAGTGGTAAATTCACATGGTTACATATCCAGAGCCATGTAGACAAGAGACTCCGGACCCCCAAGCCTGGTGTCATCAGCACAATCTAACAAGTACATGGGAAAAACATTCACAGAAGATTCATGGACTTCAGGGGTAGAAAAGGACATTAGAAATCACTGAATACCACCTCCACCCTGGTTTGTCAAACAATAAAACTGACACCTGGAAAAATGGCACAGTTTACTCAAGTTACCCTACTACTTGCTGGCATGCCTCAAACCATGACCCAAGACTCCAGCTCCCCTCCCACCACAGATCTTAGGCCCCAACAAAGGCAACCAGAAGGTGTAAGATGAGCCAGAGTTGCTCTTTTTCTACTTGTGCAGATCCCTACTTTGTTGGCCCAAAACGGAAGGATGACCAAGAAAACATACTTACAGTCAAGTTAAATTCGATTAAAGAGAGCTGCATCTGGTGTTTGTGGCATGCACTAGGAAGTGCCTAACTGCAAAAATCTGAATTCTCACTCTGTGGTGATGGGCAAGGCCAAACTTCAACTTCTTAGCAAAACAAAAGCTGGGATTGCATAATTTTGACTTGGCACTCAAACCTGAGTGGCTGCACACTTAAATAACATTCCATTCCACACATCTGAGTCAAGGCTAGGTAATGAGGCGAATGGAAAGAGAAAAGCAGGCAAGAGTGCATGTGGGGACCGGACAGAAGAGACTCAGCCATGGCCACTTGTAACATATATTGAGAGCCATCCCTAGCAAGTCATATGCTGAAATGGGTTCTTGATGGATTATCCTTTGGGAGTTTAAAGAACTCCACCCAGAGAAACCTAAGGTCCCTATGGCATGCCTTCTCCCTCTTCATGACTAGAAGGGTGTGGTAGGTAGGCTTATGTTTGGGCACAGCCTCATAGCAAAAAGTAAACATAGTGCTAAGAAACTTAACACTTAGAGGAAATGCAGCTATCTGAAATATTCAGGAAATTAAAGATTCATTTGTTTTTCTATTTTATAGAACACCTAACTGTTCCTTCAAATTGATCTCATTCAGTACATAGCAGGGTGCTCCAAGGAAATGACTCGCCATTTTCTTATTGGTAAGTGAAAAGCAACATTCATCGTCTGGCTGGGAACCCTACCACACAGTGGGAATGGAAAACCCAGGCACATTTGGACAAATTGAGGGGCAAAAGTTTTCTCTTCCTCTCGTACTGCTGCTGGTTCCCCAGACTGCTCATGTGAGACAGGTCTTTATGCGCCCCACATTATAATCACCCTGCTACCCTTCTCTGATGCTTTTATCTTCTGGGCCATCACAAAAACTCATGTGCTGCTGGTCATCACAGGGGGTTTCACACTGTGAGGAGAATGTGAAAAGATGGCATGTAACAGAGACAGATCAAAATTTAAAATCAAGAAGGCAGAGTGAGAGAGGGGCTGCAGGAATTTCTAGATTCAAGAGCCCTCTCCCACCTTCATTTTTAATGATCAGAAAACGACTGACTTTTAAACTGAGAAAAGTTAATTATGCAGTAAGGAACAATGACATCATAGCTTTCAACTACACTGCCCTTTCCATCCTCCCACTACCCAAACTTATATACTCAAGCTCTGTAAACACAGCCAGGGCTTTCCCCCCAAGGCTGGAGGGATGAGTTCATCTGTTCTAAAGAGTTCAACAACACTGCCAGGACTGAGAGGAGTGAAGGCTGTCTCTGGGGCCTGGGGCTGAATTCTCAGCCTTCATTTGCTCAAGGTTTACCTAGTCACAGTTATTTAATCTCTCAGTGCCTCAGTCAGCAAAATGGGAATGATTAACATAGAGCAGCTGTATGGATGGACTGATTAATAAACAGAGCATAAAATATGTATTTAAAAACATGAGTTTACATTTCCAGGGTGTGGTGGCATACACCTTTAATTCCAGCATTCAAGAGGCAGAGGCAGGTGGATCTCTTTGGGTTTAAGGCCAGTTTGGTCTACATAGAGAGCCAGGGCTGCACAGTGAGACCTTATCTCCAAAAAATCAAAATCAAAACAAACGAAAAAACCTATGAGCTTTATTAATTGCTAATATTATAAACTGTGATGTCAAGAGAGATGAGCTGCCACCAGGATCCTGGAACACGAGGGCACTAGCATTAATTTGTTTATTCATTTTCAATCTAGTTTCTTATTGCTTTCAAACACCCAGGGCTTTTGTTTGTTTTTCAAATGACTCTTTGTTGAAACAGCTACAGGACTGCTGACTGGGGTAACAGGCCCAGCTCTTACCAGCCAGCTTCCAGCTGCTTCAGGCTGGATGCTCTCTCTTTTCCTCTCTGCTAGGCTCACCCTGTACCTGACTTCTCCATGGGATTGCACAGCACTCTTTGCAGCAAAACCCACAAGGTCTGTGATGTCCTATCCTACAGAGGGCAGAGGAGGGAAATCCCATTACTACAGGGCAACTTGCAGCCAACAGGAGACCCTCCTACTGAGGTCAGGCTGGGGTATGGTTCAGTGCTACAGCACTTGCCTAGCATGTACAAAGCCTTTGGTTTGATCCCCAGCACCACCCAAAAATCGTAAATAAATGTGTCCATATCTCTGGTGCTTTTCACACAGAACTGGTATCATCCCTCTTACAATGATGCTCCTTTGGTGGGAGTGGGAGCATGGATGACACTGGGCTTTGTGCCTGTGCTTTGCTGTCCAGGTTTTGGCTATGCTCCCAAAAGATCAGCTGCCTGCTGCCTGTGTGGCCTTGGCTTAGGTCAGACTGTGTTTTTTTTTCATTTACCTACAAAGACTTCAGGTCCCTCCTCACAAGGAAACCCTACCTCCCTTCCCCACACACATTTGGTCTGCCCATGGACTTTACCATAATGATGAACTTTTAGGAAGGCAGAAAAAAGCTGATTTCCAAGAAAAAAAATTAATCATTTATAAACCAAATAGATGTCATAGGGGAGATTTAGTGATTGTATACATTAGTGTGTATGAGTGTGGGCATGTGTGTGACAGAGGGCAACCTTAGGTGTGGGGTGTCTCCTTCCACCTTGTTTTTTAAGACAGGGATTCTCTTGTTACTTTGCCAATACATACACAGACTAGCTGGCCTATGGGCTTCCAGGGAATTCGACCTCCACTTCCCATCTTGCCCTGGGAATACAGATGTATGCTGTGTCAGGCTTAGATGTGGGTTCTGGAGATCCAAGATCAGGTCCTCAATCTTGCATGGCAAGCACTTTACCCACTGGGACATTTCCCCAGCCCCAAACTAATTTTTAGTAATGTGATTATTTATAAAATTCCAGAATCTTTTCCTTTCACATCCTTTCTTGGTTCACAAGTTTCTAGAAACAATGGCACAGCCCTCTACCAGACCACTCAAAACTACACCAAGTAAACAGACTTTAAGTGTACATAGGTTATTACTCACACAGGGATAAAACAGGCCCCTTACCCAACTCTTTCAGCCTGATTGCAGGCTCTAAGTTCCCAGGTACAGCATTCAGAGTGGCCCCTCTCCTCACCACGTTGGAGGTTAATGGAGATGTAGGTGGTGGGGCTTTCCTGGTGGTCTTCTGATTAGTGAAGACATCCCTCCAGCCATGATGTAAAGGGTATTCTTTATCAGGCACAGGTTTTAGGGGGCAGAGCTTCGGCTCTCCCTCAACTCTGTTCAGGAACCAAGAAGACCTGTAGTGTAGGGATTTACCTTGATGGTCTTGACCAGGTTGGCAGTGCTGTTGGCAACCTCCTTGGCTGACTGGACAAAGTGCCTCTTGGCCACAGGGTTAGCTGTCTTGGATGAGGCAATGCGGCAAGCATTGCACAAGGCAGACGTGTGCTTGGCAACGATCGTGGCGGCCGACAGAACCTACAAAGCATGGAACTGGGTTGAAGGTAGGCACCATATACTTCAGTGCAGAGGGGCCTGGGTTCCTCTGCAACTCATGTATCCAGAACTTGGGCAGTAACGTGTGCCTAGCTCTGCTGTCCCCAAAGTCACCCCAAGGAAGGAGAGGGCAAGAAACATGAAGCAAGAGAGAATGAAAATAGAAAAGGGAAGGAGGTGCTGTGGTAGGAGTGTGTGGGCCCAGTCTTAAAGGGGAACCCCCAGGGCCCAGGCCCTAGGCCAAGGCCTAGACATACACAGCTTACAATTTTCCAGTAGTCACATTAAAATGAGTAGAGAAACAAGAGAAATTAATTTAAATAATATGGCTAATTTAACTCAATGTATCCAAAATATTTCACTGTATAACCAATTTACAAATCCCAATCTGATTGTGTAAGTTTTTCTTCATGCCAAGTCTTTGGTGTATATTTATGGCAAACCACAATTTGGACTGGCTATGTTCTCAGTGATTTACTGCCACACATTGCTAATGGCCAACTCCTTAGCAAGCACAGGTCTAGATGGGCCAAGATGCACTACTCCCTCCTACCACTAGGGGAGCTACAGGTGGCAATTAGGGGTCTGTAGACCCTATGGATTTCATCCTCAGCCTCAACTCAGCTACTCTTGAAACCACAGGCTCCCTTTTTGGAGGCTGGACAGGCAAGGATGTAGGTGCACTAACACTCCAACCCTCTGGTCTGCAGCAGGCTCAGATGGCCTTGGTACAGAAGCACCATGGCATGTGATACATGCCACCTAACTCAAATGTAGCTCCCTTCTTTGCCGTGAATTCTGACCCTGACTCTGAGGCTGAGCTCAGTGTCATCGTCTCTGAAGTGACTTGAAAGAACTTGTCACACCTTCCTTGGTACATCCCTGTCCTGGTTAGTTTTTATTGTTAATTTGATACAAACTGGAAAGCGGGAATCTCAACTTAAGAGTTTTCCTAATCAGACTGGCCTGTGTCTTGACTGATGATTGGTGTGAGGACCCAGCTCACCGTGGCACCAACCCTAGGCAGGTGGACTTGGGCTGTAGAAGAAAGCTAGCTGAGCATAAACCAGTGATGAAGTCAGTAGGCAGTCTTCCTCCATGGCTCCTGCTTCAGCTCCTGCTCTGACTTCCCTCAGTGATGAACTGTGACTTGGATGTGAAAGCGGAAACAGCCCTTTCTTCCTCTCAGTTGCTTTTGGTCAAAGTTTTTTATCACAGCAGCAGAAAGGAAACTAGAACAATCTCCTATCATGTCATCATACCCCAATCACACAATGCTTCAAAAATTGCACAAAAAGTAACAGTCAAAGGGGCAGAAGGTCAGGTCTTTCTCACGTTGACTTCTCAGTGCTGAGCATAAAACAAGCAATCAACAAATGGAGCCCTGAAACTCCTTGTGAACAGCCCTGGTTGCTTTCGTCCTGTTGCTTTCCTGCACCCTATCTGTAAGGATGTGCACATTTCTGCCTTTGCCACATTGGCAATAATTTCTGTGGTCTTTGTGATGATTAGTTTATTGGTCACCTTGACACAACATAGAATCATCAGGAAAGAGTCTCAATGAGGAATAATCTAGATCAAGTTGGTTTGTGGGCATGTTTGTGGGGGACTGTCCGGACTGCCTTAACCGATAGGGGAAGACCCGGCCTGAAAGTAGGCAGTGCCATTGGCTGATTTTGAGTTCTACACTGTCCAAGAGTGGAAAAAGCGAGCTGAGCATAGCATGCATGCACTCTCTTTCTGTTCTTCAGTGTGGATATGACTTCCTGTCTTGATTTCCCCTCAGTGATGGATTGCCACCTGGAATTGTCAGCCAATAAACTTTCCCCTAAATTACTTCTAGTCAAGGTACTTTATCACAGCCACAGAAATGAAACTAGAAAAGTCATTATCTGCACAGTTGCAGTCAGATGGTTTGCAAGCTCTGAAAGCACAGGATTCTCCATTCATTTCCCACCATGTTGCACAACCTACCCAGAAAAGCCCAAGAGCTCATATACCCTAGTTACCTGTGATGGGCTGCTGCCAGGGTCTACCAGGTTCTGGCATGCCATCTGGATTGCCTGATTAGCTCTGGCAAACTGAATGGGGTCCACCAGGCCTTGGTGGCCTGCCTGGCTGTTTGGATCAGAGATGCCAACCAGGTACGCAGCCTGGAGAAGGAAGACAAAGAAAAGCACAGCTCAGGTGCCACATGCTTCAGTGAGCCCACAGGAGACAATGGTCTGCAGTGTACCGGTAGCTGGAAAGCTCAGGTGCTCTTCAGCACAAGCTGACCAAAGTAACCTCTCACCATGAGGGAGGGCATCAGTGGACAGGCCTATGCCAGCATGACATACCAGCAGGAGTTTGCTGCAGGCACCAGGGAACAAAGTCTCCTTGTGTTTAAGAGAAAGCCTTTGAGGAGCTCCTTTGTGGGGCATGGATGTGGATGGAGGTAGCCTGCACTGCTCCTGGTAGCCATCTTGTGACCATGAGGCTACCCAACTTTACCATGAAGCTGACTCTGGCTTACAGTTAGGAAAGGCATAAAACAGAGGGTACAGGTTGATGTATGGAGCCACTGAGAAACCAACACTGGGGCCTTTACTACCCAAAGGTTTCTTTCCACAGAGCTTAACATGTCCTTGTTTAGAACAGTATTTCCGATAGTAGGAAATACTTGGCTTGGACAATTGAATAAAAAGAGTGAGATGGCTCAGAAAATACAAACAACAAAGACAATATTTGGTCTCCAAAAAGACACTCCCAAAACAGGGTGTTTCTTTGCCTAGCACATCCAAAGGAAATCCAAATAACTAACAGAGCTTGTGAAATTTGAAAGGAAGGATGAAGGTGAAGAATTTTATTTTCAAACTAGGGATGCTTCTCTTTGACTAAGCAAAATCTCCCAAGTTCAAGGTCATTGTCAGTGACAAACCCTTCAAGCTAAATGCTGACATCTTGGAAATTTTTGTCACATAGGCCTAATCATGACTGGAAAGGGACACGGGCCCGTTGAAGAAAGGCAGGAAAGACTTCATATCACAGCTCTGCATGACAGTGTCTTATTTTTTTTTCTCCCTCTAATTGCAAAAAGAGCTCCTGCAATGCTAAAGACTCAGGACATTTTAATTACTCACCACTTATATTCTCCCCAACAAAACAACTGACCTAGAATCTAGAATACTAACTTTAAAAGCTGCACTCTGACTCTTATATGCTAGGTCTGCAGTGTTCAGGGAGGCTCACTGTGTTCCCTGACCCAAGCATGGAAGAACTGTCTGGTATTCTGCTTAAATGCCCACCCAGAAACTAGTACCTTTCCCATAGTTCCTACATTGGTACTTGACTGGCGTTCCTGAAGGCCTCCCTCAGAGATCTGCAATCGGGCCTAGGGTATAGGCTACAAAGAACACAGGGACTAGCCTCTTACCTGAGCCGCAGCCTCCGTCAGCCCACACAGAGCCTTGGATGCAATCCCCACACATTCCCCAAAGGCAGGGAGGTCCCCAGTCTTGGCATTCTGTGAAATCCCTGCCATTGACTCGCCTAGAACCTGCAAACAAACAATCAGCTGTTGAGCATTGTTTTAAATTCAGGAGTACAGGAGGCTGCTCTGCAACTTTGATATTCAGGGTCACTTAATTTAAAACATTTGTCATCTTCTCCCTTGCTTGCATTAAGAAGAGAGTCAAATGAACCATACCATTTCTGTTCCATAAAGAGAAATAAATGATGAAAGTCGGAATCTTTTGTCCCAAGGTATTTCTAGGAGGTACAGTAGACACACAGAGATAATCAAGTGGAATCTACATGAGACTTCCCATGGGTACATAGCCCAATCAGAATTATTTAGTTCCAAGAACATAAAAATGATATTCAGTGAGTGTACTTAAGTTCTAGCCAGAAAGTAGAAGATGTACTGTTCCTGGTATAATTTGCTAACTGAAAATTTACCTAGAACTGTGTTAAAGATATTTCCTGAATATTATAAGTAGTTAGAGTTATTCTGAAAATCACTGGTGCATTCTTTCTTTGGCCTCAAAATAATGGCTAATAAGGATTTTCATGTTTGGTGTGCAACCCAGGGAGGTCAAAGGTCATCTACAAGATCACACAAAAGGTCAGAAGCAGAGGCAGGGTATCTACCCAAAATGTGGTGCCCTGCCTTCCATGAACCTTGGCATGTGACAGAAGGCGAGAGCATGCTCTCCAAGGCTGCAGATGATGGAATGGAAAGATATTCACCCTTGAGACAGAAACAGCATTGCCAACTCTCAAATCGATAGAGTCTTCATGTGACAATGAGCTATCTTGGAGAAGAAATGAAATAAATTCCTAAACTGTCTTAGCTATGCAAAATAATCTAGCTTACAGGAAGCCTTGTAAGGCAAAAAAACAGACATTAAAAAAACCTCTTCCTTTGAATCTACATATTAGAAATCATATGCACTCTCCATTTACACAACCCATTATTCCAAGAAAGTTGCTGGACAGAGGAATTTTTTAAATTTTTTTTTAAGACTGGGTCTCCCCATAGCCCCCAGCTGGCCTGGAGCTTACTATGTTGACCAGGATGACCCTCCTGCCTCTGCCTCCTGTGTGATGAGATTAAAGGCATGTGCCATCATGCCCAGCTCAAACAGAGGGAATTCTTTTCTTGGCCCAACACGAATTGAGCCCTCTATAGCAGCAATACAGATATTTCCCCCAAACAGACCTGAGGTAAATCAGCATGCACTGGGGTACCAGGTCCTAGGCCAGATGCCAACACCCCTTTTTGTCTCTTCCCTAGAGAAAGCATGCCATGATTGGATGGCATAAAAGACAAGCAAGGAGCTCTCATGAAAGCCAAGACCATGGATGGACTTTCTATAGCAGTTTAGCCCCAGACACAGAGAACATATGGTTAGATTCACAGTAAGAAGTGTCTGTGATGTGAAAGAAGCAGTGGTCCTCAAAGGAGGGTTCCTAGGCCACAGAGGCAGAACTGGGAGCCCTTAGAAATGCACAATCTACCAACTTAAGCCCTAGGTCTGGGGTTTTGGCAGCTAGTGAGGAATACCCGAGCAAAGGGCCTCACCACATCCAGCTAGTCAACCAATGCGGAGGCAGGAATATTCAAACCTCTTCTCAATCTTCCACTACTGAGGAGAAGAATCCATATCTGGCTTTTGTCATAGATAGTGTGGTGGTAAATACTGATTGTCAACATGACAGGATCAGAATCACTGAGGAGATAAACCTCTGGGCATGTCTGTGAGGAACTTTGTTAGATTGGGTAAATTGAGGAAGGAAGACCCACCTTAAATGTGGATGGTACTATGTGAAGGGCTAGGGTCCTGGACTGAATAAATAGGAGAAATCAAGCTGAGTACTAGCCTGCATCTCCCTCTGCTTCCTGACTAAGATACAAGGTCACCAGCCTATCCCATTATCCTCCCATCATGATTTACCTTCAAATTATGAGCCAAAAATAAACACTTTCTTCCTTAAGTTGCTTTCTGTTGGGTATTTAGCCACAGCAATGAGGAAAGTACCTAATAGAGACAGGCTTACCTTAGAATTTTCCATCACACTCTCAATGCAGTCAAAGTAAGAGAGGTCACTCACAGGTTCATTGGGATTGTCTAGCATCCCCTTGACCGTCTACAAAAGAGAACACAACTTACAAAGCAAGCCAGAGGAAAAGAGAAATTCACCATGTGAGGTACAACCATCTATAGTCCCTGGCTGGACATGACTCGACCCCCAGTTCATTTACTCAGACTCTTAGGAGGGAACTCAGATCAGGGGATTAAAGACTTGAGGTAACCTTCCAGTAACATAATGATGAGGGTGGGAGCCTCAGGTTGGCATTGCCAGGGATGGGATCTCATTTCAGTTCTGGAGAAGCATGGCATCTATAGAAGGGATTTTGGGGGGGTTCTTTTTGAGACAGGGTCTCCCTATAGCCCCGGCTGTCCTGGAACTTGCTATTGAGACCAGGCTGGCCTCCAACTCATGGAGATCCACCTGCCTCTGCCTCCCAAGTGATGGGATTAAAGGCCTGGCCCTAGATGGAAAGCATTTTAGTTTTACAAATAAAAAAAACTGGAAGTGAATACAAGGCAACATATTTGTGTTCAGAATGATAGTTTTTATTGTCAATTTGACTCAACTTAGAATCACCTGAAGGAAGAATCACCTGAAGGAAATCTGATTCGATCAGACTGCCTGTGGGACTGTCTTGATTGTTAATTGAGGTAGGAAGACCCATCCTGGATGTGGGTGGCACCATTCCCTATGCTGGGCCCTTACTGTATGAGTGAAGAAAACCATCTGAGAAAGTAAACAGACAACATGGGTGGAGTCATTTTCTCTGTTCTTGTGACTAGCCTCGAGTTCCTGCCTTGCTTTCTCCTCAGTGATGGACTGTAACCTAGAACTGCAAGTCATATAAACCTCTTTCCTAAGTTGCTTTAGGTCAGGATGTTTTATCACAGCAAAAGAAATGAAACTGAAACAATCAGCTGACAATTTCTCTGCTGGCTAACTTTAAGGAGCTTTTGTTCCAAGAATACACTCATTCACTCCTTCATGAATAAGAGGATTTTCAATATTTCAATTCTGGAATCCATTAATGGAAGAAGGTAATTCCCAAAGGTTGCCCTTTGGGAGAGTTCATTTGTTTTTTATTTAAAGACAGTTCATTTGTTTTTTTATTTAAAGAGTATAGAAAATGTTTATTTTTGATCAGGTCCCCATTCAGGAAATGGAGAAGAGTCTGCTTCTTTATATCTGCAAACAGGTAAAAATCAACACCAGCTTCTTTAGTGTAATGACCTTGGATCACCACTCATGAAGGGCTCTTCTACTGGCTGAAAGCCCAGGGATGCATTGTTGACCCTGCTCACCAACAGACTACACACTAGGAGCCAGCAGCCTCTGGGGCATAGTCAATAAAAATGCCAACATGAGCTCCAAAGGTGTATGTGGGATAATGGGAACTGATGAGCTCCATTTAGTTAAAAATACAGGGAAAGAGAGATATACATAGAATGAACTCACTTCCTGTTCTCCTTGGATAATCAAAACTGTTTTGGTACTTGCAATCCTGTAATAAGTCATAATCTTGAAAACCAAAGATATCTTTAATTCTTTTTATTATTATTATTTTAATGTGTATGAGTGCATTGCCTGCGTGTGTGTACGTGCACCCAGGTCATGCAGTGTGTGCGGAGGACAGAAGAGGGTGTTGGATCCCCTGGAACTGGGGTTAGGATGGTTGTTAGCCACCATGTGGGTGCTGGGAATCAAACCTTGGTCCTCTGCAAGAGCAGTCAGTACTCTTAATTGCTAAGCCAACTCTCCAGCCCCTAAATCATCATCTTGGAAACAAAGGATATCTTTAAAACACAGATACCCAGGCTAACAAAGCTCATTCAGATCAATTGCCACGTGTATTTGCAAAGGTGAAACGAGCAGAATAGAGGAGCAATACAACACATACATGATGGCTAATCATCATCAACTTGACACACCTGGGAGCAGGGACCATCAACTGAGGAATGTTCTCTATCAGACTGGCTTGTGGGCATGTCTGTAGGGCATATTCTTGACAGCTAATTGATGTAGAGGGTCCAGCCCACTGTGAGTGATATCATCCCTAGGCAGGTGGGCCTAGGCTATATAAGAAAGATAGCTGAAGGTGAGCCTTGGAGCAAGTCAGTAAGTAGCATTCCTCCATGTTTTCTGCTTCAAGCTCCTGCTTTGAGATCCTGTCCTGATTTCCCTAAATGATGGACTGTAACTTGTAAGCCAAATAACCACCTCCCCCAACTGTTTTGGTCAGGGTGTTTATCACAGCAGCAGATAGCAAACTATACCATGTAAGAACTATTTCTATTTATTTCCAAATGCTTCAGCCTTTCCTTAACAGCCCCCCTTTCCAAGATCTGCCTGTTGCTATCATCAGGGCCTCCATCAAGTGCTTTAGAAGTTACCATGGGTATTCCCACCAAGTCAGACCCATGCCAACCATGAGTAAAGGAACTTCTGGGTACAATCAACCTATGTACCTTCTGAGATAACCTCTGGGTCCATTCAATAGGACCTGTGTGGGTGAGGATTGCTCTACATATGAGTGAGCACACTGGCTTCATACCCACACACATTCTATGAGAACATGCAGATTTTAAAATATAAATAGACATGAATGCAAGTCAAAAAGTACCCACAAGTACCACTAGGAGCCCCTGAGCCTCCTAGTATTGAATGCTTCTTCTGATCCTCTTCAGTGTGTTAAAATAAGACGTGGAAATAGTTGTGGGTGTGCATGCATGCATGTATGTATGTGTTATGTGCTTTTATGCAGATACGTGCACATGCATATAGAGGTTAGATGTCAATTTCAAGTGCCACTCCTCAGGTGCTGCCCACTTTGTTGAGACAGAGTCTCTCACTGGCTTAGAGCTAGTCAAGTAAGCTAGGTGTGTGGCCAGCAAGCCTCTTGGATCTGCCTGTCTCCACCTTCCCAGCACCACAAGAGTGCATCACTACACCCAACTTTTTTACGTGAATTCTAGGGATAGAAACCAGGTTCTTATGCTTTTGTGGCAAGTATTTCACCAACTAAGGTATTTCTCAAGCCAGAGAAAGAGTTTTTACTAAAGGGGGTACTAATCTCAGCCTTTATTTTTTTCCCAGTTGTCCTAGAATAATCTCTTTAATGCTTTTTAGGCAAAATTTGCTCACTGGCAGTGTATACCCTTAATGCCAGAGGCTTCTTCCTATTTGAACTAAAGGATCCTTTGACAAAATGTTAGCCAAGTATAAAAGGGGAAGCACTGGTGATAATCCCACAAAATGTAATTCTCTTCAGTTCCTTCCCATCTGGACTGGAATGTAGGCTCCTGTATCCTCCTATGAGAGACAGAAGGCAAGGACAGAGAGAGACAAGTAGCCAAACAGGGGGAAGACACTTATGGACACACACAGGAGTTCTTCCACACTCATGGACACACACAGGAGTTCTTCCATACTCATGGACACATACAGGAGTTCTTCCATACTCATGGACACACACAGGAGTTCTTCCATACTCATGGACACACACAGCTTTCCCGGGTTCTCACCTCGAGCTCCCGCAGGGCATTGTCACATTCCTTCTGCCCAGGGGCCTGCTGAGTGCACAAAGTGATGAGCTGGTTGATGCTCTCAGTCACAGCCCTGGGACAAGAACAGAAAAAAGTATGCATTTGAATGTTATTTTACTTGATTATTTTATATTTTTCCACATGTCAGTAATTTCCCCCAACAAGGCTTGGCAGGCTCTCTAGAGATATAACCAAGTGACTATTTAGGCTGGGTGTGTCGGGGAGTACCCCTGAGACCTCTCCAACTGACTCGCTACACAACCCAAAACATCCAGGGAAGGGAAACCTCCTAGACTCCCTACCTTGTTTCTGGTTATTTATTTTCTTTATTAAGGGCATTAATGGTTTCCTTAAAAAATTAAGATTATCTTTTGATCTATTCATAAAAAAGCCTTTGCAACGAAGCTCCAGGTAACAAAGAGACCATATAAACCTGCTTCCAAGGCTGTTCTTTACCAAGTGAGGCTGTTTTGGACAGCCTTTGTATATTCTGAATATTTTCAAATACATCAAACACACAGTAAAATAAGCCTATGATTTAAAATTCTCTACTTTTCAATAAAGGGTGTATAAATGACTAGTTCCTAGCAGTTTCCCCAAATTCATTCTTTATAGAAAAAGATTTTCCTTTATTAACAGAGATACATCAGAGCCCCTGGCAGAATTCTGCATGTGTTTCAAGGTTTAGAATTTAAAAGGCAGAGTTTTTTTTTTTCCTATATAGATATGATTCCACAGTTTTGTGAAGTCCTTGCTTAACCTGTGTTGAGTTATAATCTAGACGCTCCAGCTCCATTTAGAATTAATGTTTACAAGGTGTGAAATAAAGGATGGAGGTTTTGCTTTTTGTATGGGGACAAATAAAAGTCCAATTGTTCTGACATCAGCCATTGAAAAGGCTATTCTTTTTCAGTTGGATTGTTTTGCAACTTCATGCTTATGTGGAGTCTACTTCTGGATTCTATTCTGTTCCATCAGCCCATGTGTCGATTCCTTCATCAATGTCACACTGTTTTCAATATTATAGCTTTAAAGTAAGTCTTAAAATTGCAAAGAAATGCTGGGCATGGTGGTGCACACCTTTAATCCCAGCACTTGGGAGGCAGAGGTAGGCAGGTCTCTGTGAGTTTGAAGCCAGCCTGGTCTCCATAGCAAGTTCCAGGCCAGGTGGGGCTACAGGGAGACCCTGTCTCAAAAAGACCAAAATAAATAAATAGATAAATAATAAATAATAAATAAATACAAAGAAATGGTAAATACTGAGGCTACAGAAATGCTAATTTCTGTAATTTCATCATGACACATTATATATAAAATTATCATACTGTACTCAATAAATATATACAAATACTACATGTCAGTAAAAGCAACTGAATATCCTTTTTGTTTCATAAATAAAGAATGTGAGAAAGGAGATAACTCTTTAAGGGCATACTGCAAATAGGGTGCAGAAAAAGACTTAAATCCATGCCTGCCCCTGCAGCTCTAAAGCCAGACCCACAGCCACCTTCTGCAGGACTGTGATGGATCCAGATTTCTGGCAGAGCTCAGAATTCTCTTCACATTTTCTAACTGCTACAGTTGAAGGATAACTTAGAACAAGCGAGACCAAATAAGACCTGTATTGTGGTTAGTCAGCAACACCACCTAATATAAAGGATACTTCATTTTATTAGTTACATTGGCTTTGCAGCTTGCAATAGAATATCAAATTAGATGGAAATCGATGCTGCTAACATACAAAGGCAATCAGCTTAATTATGTGATGAGAGACCGCTTTCCATTTTAAACTTAGCTCGGGTGATGAGGAGAAGAAAAGCAGTCTCAAACTCAAAGAATCCCAAAATAGTATTTAAAGGATGGACACATGATTTGTTGATTTGGGTGCAAGGGTTTAATTAGTGTCACTGGAAAGCACTGTATTTTTCCCTTTGGGCAAAGCAGAAAAAGAACAACTAAGACCAAGGATAGTACTTCGCTCCAATGACCTTGGAGGGTACAATCCACAACATGTACATGTGAAGTGCCCCTTGGAGAGTCGAATGGCATGTCCTGCAGGGAAGCTCTCAAGACCCACTTCTAAGGGGACAGGCTGGCATGTCACCATAATAAGGGGTGGGGTATGCGCTCAACTGTGAAGACATGATCATTTGGAGATGATTTCCATATATCACAGAAGTTTTCCATCGAGTTTATTTCTCCCTAAATGTCTCTCCTTGTTTACCTGGTTATTTATTTTTGCATGCGTTTGTGTTTCTGTTTGCATGTGTGCATGCGTGTGGAGACCAGAGGTCGACATCAGGTCTTCTCTTCTATTGCTCTTCATCTTATTTGAGACAGGGTCTCTTATTGAAGCAGGTGCTTGTGGACCAGAATAGACTAGCTGGCTAGTGAGCCTCAGGGGTCTGCCTGTCTCTGCCTCTCCCTGGTCTCCCAGTGCAGCAAACACTACCACTGAGCCATCTCCCCAGCCCTGTTTGATGATGATGGTGATGATGATGATGATGAAGAAGAACACCTTAGTCTGGGCGTAAGGATTTTTTTTCCATTTAGAAGCGAAGTGTTCGAATTTGGTGAATCTGGAGGATAAACATCTGTGAGAAAACTGCTGCCTTTCCTATTCTTTTGTTGGTTTAGATGTGAATAATTTTCAAATAAAAAGATAGGATTAAAAAAAAAAAAAAAAAGAACCATCCAGCAGACTAACAGTTTGTGGTTGGGTAAACCACAAAAATATCAGTGCAGCACTGCATGTCCAAGTGAGACACGTGGGTAACTGATCCACGACCACAAAGTATTTAGGTATGATTAATCCTCACAACTCATTTTAGAGTCTGGATTACATAGCTAAATAAACTATGTGGTCCAAAGGCAAATGATTATGAATACTCGACAATGAAAAGTAATGTTTGCATGCTTCATACCACAGCAATGATTTTCACCAACAAAGGATAAGAAGGAACTCAGCTATGCAACAATACAGGATTGGCTAAATAAATGTACAGTGTATAACAGAGATCTCATTAGAAGTCATGATGTACAGCATATTGCTAATGTAATAGAATATTCATGATATATGACTATGCTGGATAGCTTTAGTGTCAACTTGACACACCTGGGTTGAGGGAGCCTCAATTGGGGAATTGCCTCTATTGGACTGGCCTGTGGCCATGTCTGAGGGGCATCTTCTTGATAAGTGATGTGGGAGGGCCCAGCCCACTGTGGGTGGTGCCACCCCTGGGCAGGTGGGCCTGTGTTGCATAAGAAAGAAGGCTGAGCAGGGGCCAGGGGAGCAAGCCAGTAAGCAGCATTCCTCCATGGCCTGTGCTCCAGCTCCTGCTTCCAGGTTCCTGCCCTGAGTTCCTACCTTGGGCTCCCTGATGAACTACGACCTGGGAGATGTAAGCTAAATAAACCCTTTCCTCCCCAAGTTGGTAGTGGTCAGAGTATTTTGTCACAGCAATGAAGAACAAACTAAGACAATGACTAAGTATGATACAACTTATAAAGTAGTATAAACAGCATGTAAAAGTAAACATATATCTATGCACAGGGAATGGCAGAATAACACACATAAAAAGATTAATAGTGACTTTATAATGCTATTTTTAAAGATAAATTTTAATACATCTCAAAAAATTATAAATTGATGAAATTATATCATCATTAAAAAATGTTACCAAAATTAGCAAGGTGAATCCAAATAGTCCTGATCAATAGTTACTTTTATTTTTATCTAAAATTTTAGTGCTTGAAGCTATATAAATTTATTTATGTACCCTCCCACTCCCCTCTCTCTGACAAGGTCCTCCTGTACCTCCAGCTGGCCTAGAACTCACTATGTAGACCATCCTAGGATAGCCTTGATCTCACGGCTATCCACCTGACTCTGCTTCCTGAATGCTGAGATGAAAGGTACGCACCATCATACCAACTATTCATTTATTTTTTAATATAAAAAGGTTGAGAAGGCTCAGCTGGTAAAGTGCTTGCTATGCAGATACGAGGACTTGGGCCTGGATGCCTGGCAACAATGTATAGTACACCTGTAATCCCAGCACTGTGGAGGCAGAGGTCCAGAAGTTCTGGGGCTCTCTGGCCAGCCAGTCTAGCTGAAACTGTTTAGTGAGAGACCTTGTCTCAAACAGTAAGGTAGACGGGATTGAAGTTGACACCTAATGTTTACCTTTGGCCACTGCATGCATAGTGTACTCACACAGGAACACACAAATTATAAAAAAGGTTAAATAGTCATAATTTCACAATCTATAGATGGCATCTTCTTAAGCTTTCTTCTTTATCTAGTTATATTTAAAAAATTGAGATCTGCAACCTCAGAGGTTAAAAAGAGTTTTCTAAACTAAAAATCATTTAGTGTTCAAAGATACTAAATTGTTTCACTCAAGTTTGACTGATGTGCCTGGGATTTCTTTCTTTTTTACACAGGATCTTACTATACTGTAGCCCAGGTTGGCCTCAAACTCACAATCTCCTGAATCAGTCTCCCAAGTGCTGGAATCATTACAAGGGTGTGCCACCATACTCAGTCCAGAGATTTGAATTTTTAAATGGGGGTAGGGTGAGAAAAGAAAAACAACCAATTGTGCTTGTGATCACCCCTGAAGCCTAAGTCAACTGGCTAAGGCGTTTGGTGGGAAAACAGCAAAAGCCCATTCTCTTCCTCAAGGAAAGGAGAAAAGAGGTAGTCAAATTCCCCTGTAAGTATTCCTGGAGTCTTGCTTTGCATAAGGCTTGGAACTTAAGAAAAGAAAACAAAAAGATGCAGTTTAGATCTCTGTAGGCTACAAGGTGCTGGCAATCTGGCTGGAGAGACAAGACAACATAAAACAGCATAAGATTGGATGGATTATTGAACAAGAGACCAGATTAATGTGGAGACGCATAGGGAAAACGAAACTCAACCATAGGGTAGGGATTCTGCACAAAGGGGAAGTCTCTACATGGACTGAAACCATTGAAAAAAATCCAGGTAGTGTGAGATCCTGGCTTGGATCCTTGGTAGAGAACATCCTGGATGAGACTAAAAGAGAGTCATTTATATTTTTCTATTGTATCTGGAGCAAGCCCTTCTCCTGTCATGCTTTTGTCATAGTCTCTGGAGATTAAAAGAAATCTGTCTGGCAGAACCCAAGGGGACAGGAGCAGCCTCAGCTTCCTAGAGGAGACCCTCAGAAGACAGAAACAGTTGGCAGGGGTCTGATGTCGCAGCTAGCTCTGGGTCCCTGTGGCCAGGGTGACTGAAGTTGGCCCCCCACCCCCATCAGTGGGGACAGTGCCTGGAGGGAGGAAGCCCTCCTTCCTGTACCTGCAGACTCGCTTTCCATTCCAGGTCCAAGTTCAAGGGATGTCAGACCAGGCCCTGGTTGATGAATGGTTGACTCCACCCAACTTGGCAGACAAGAGGCACAGCCCAACCAGTTACACAGGAAGATGAACAACCTGGCCACAAGACAGAACACGACTCCCTCCCAACAGGTCTAAAACAAAACAAAACAAAACAAAACAAAAACCAAGAACTATCTCTGTTCCCAGAACAGGAAAGTTCACGGACCCCAAAGAGCAAGTGGTTCGGTAAGGTTGACAGTAGTAGGATTAGGCAAATTGGGGACATGCACATCTGGGCTATCACCAGAACAGGGTGGTTCACAGACCTCAATAATTCCCATAAACAGATAACCTCTAGCCTGACAGAGTGTCTGCTGGAAAAATATCCCAAGGAGCAAAAGGAGCCAAAGTATGCCAAGAAACCACAGATGAGATGTCAGCATCTTCACACCAACTCCATTATTTTCACATGCAGCATTAAAACCTTCAAGCTGGGTGTTATCTGTCAGGGCTGAAAGCCAGGTCACAGGCTAAGAGCTTTTTCACCTGGGCGCCTGTTCTTAGTGCCACCACCAGTAGGCCTGTGGATATGGGAAGCCATAATTCTTTCTTGCTCTGTGTGGACTTCTATAGGAGCTTTTAAAGAGCCAATTTATCTGATGACACAGTGGCCCTTAACAGGGATGACAGAGTATATAGGCTCCAGTGGGGGGGGGGTGCCAGTGGGGACAGGGGTATAAAGATGATTAAGATTGTTTGAGATGTTCTGTATGAAATACACAAAAATTTCAATAAAACCAAATAAAAAAAAAAGCCAATTTATATTCCCTCCTCCTCCCTACAACTTTAGAGAATAAACAATTCATTCCAAGTTGGAAACTACAATTTGGAAATGATGCAAAAAACTGAAGATGATAAGCCTGGAAACAAAGGCCTGCATAGGAAAAGAAGCAGATCAAAGAGCGGGGGTTCAACAGAACAGACATCACCCCATCCCTGATCCCATCCACAACCATTAAAGGAGGGCACTTGCTTTACCAAAACAATCACAAGCAAAGCATGAGATGGAACAGGACAGATGCGAAGATAATTTTGCACTTCCCTAGTGGCTCTGGCTATTGTTTGCCACTACATATATCTGCAACTGAGATGGCTAATTGTTAATGTAACAGGATCTAGAACCACCTAGGAGCCCAAGCTCTGGGCATGTTTGTAAGACAGTTTCTAGACAAGGTTAATTGAGGTGGAAAGATCCACCCTAACTGTGAATGGCACCATTCTATGGGCTGGGGTCCTGGTCTGAACAAAAAGGGGAAAGAGCTGAGCAGCAGCGTTCATCCTCTCTCTGTTTCCTGCCTGCAGAGGCAATTTGACCAGCTGTCTTATACTGCTGTCATGGCTTCCCTGCCCCATGGGCTACACCCTCAAGCTGTTAGTAAAAAAACTAAAAAAATAAAGAGGCAGGTGGATCTCTGTGGGTTCAAGGCCAGCCTGGTCTACATAGTGAGTTCTAGGACAGCTGGGGCTACAGGGAGACCCTGTCTCAAAAAGAAAAAAAAAAAAAAGAAAAGAAATTCAAGGGCTGTTGCAAGGGAACTGTTCTGACATTGTCTAACCCTCCATAAAAAAAAACAAAATTTAAAAAATATACTATAAGTCAAGAAGGAAGGAGAGATAGGATGTCACCATTAGTACCATGAAAGCTAAAAATGGTTGAAGGTAGTCAGAGTTTATACCCCCATTTTACAAATGGCAAAGTTTGGGTAGGTTGACATAGCAGATTGACCATTAAAGATCTTTGCACTAGAATTCCAGCTTTTTCACTCAGACAACTTAAAGGTATGAATAACAACAAACATAGAACAAGCAAACAAAACCAAGTTAAAAATAAAATGCAATCAATGCCTTTAATCCCAGTAGTTGGGAGGCAGAGGCTGGTGGATCTCTCTGAGTTTGAGGCCATCCTGAGTTTGGGTTCCAGGCTAGCTAGGGATACATGGTAAGAGCCAAAAATAAATAAACAAATCAATAAAGCAAACAGAATTAAAGCTAATCATGACTATGAACATTTTGAAGGGGTTTCCCATTACTCTGTCCCCCTGTAACAAGTCATCTAATGTCTCACCACCGGGCTTTTTACACATAACAAGATGTCAAACAACACTGTGAAAACACCTGCAAGACCACAGAATCATAAAATACACTCTGGTATGGAAAATGAACCTGAGACTGCACGTGCCAGATAGTGCTGGGCTACTGTTGCAGTCTAGCATGCATAGTAGCATTCAGTCACTAGGGACTGAACTTCTGAAGTGCCACAATGGCGGTCTGGGAGCAGAAAGTGTATTTCTCATATCCCTGAAGTGAAAGCAAATAGAAGGATGGACACAGACATCATTCCATACAAGAATTCATATTTTATTCTAATTTTTTATTGATTTTTTAAATGTGTATGGGTGTTTTGAATGCATGTGTGTAATGCTCCACATGTGTGAAATGCCTGCAATGGCCAGAAGAGGGTGTCACATCCCCTGGTACTAGAGTTATGGACAGTTGTTAGCCACCAAATGGGCTCTGGGAACTAAACCTGGGTCCTCTTCAAGAGCAGCCAGTGCTCTTAACCACTGAGCCATCTCTCTAGCACTGAGGATTCATGTTTTACTTGGGTTCAAAGATAGTTTACTCCCATTGCTACGCTGTTCATCCTAAACCAGAGCCCTTTTGCAAGTGATGGATGGAACATATAACATCCAATCCAACGTGGATGTTTGTTAGTCATGCTGTATGTGCTCAGTGTCTGCTGAATGGCTTTGGAGTAGTTTTCTTAGTATCTCCCTGTTGGAGATTGGGATGACCTGCCTTTGAATGAATGGAACCTGAGACCTGGAGATCAAACCACAGCCTCTGCTTATGGGTGAGACCCTGAAATACAGAACAGCTCCATGGTTAGCAGAGGAAGCTGGCCAGATCAGATAGGCTGTGTTCTTCATTCTGAGAAAGGTATCTTAATTTCCCTGTCTGAGAGAGTAAACATCTTGACCAATACATCAGCAGACAATAGCCCTGAGTAACGTATAAATATCTTGCTATGTGATTGCCTTAGCTTATACCAGCAAAAAGTTACTGTTCCTGTTTCTTTGTCTTAAAATTTCTAATACTTTGTATGCAACTGCAAAAGCCATACATAACTGCTAGTTTCTTTTCTGTATAAAAACCTGTTGAACTTTTAATGAAGTAGCTTGTTACCAGACCTGCAAGTCCCCAGGGTCTCTTCACTCTGTGCCTCTGATCCCCCACCATCTCAGAGCGCTCAGGAGAAGGGTGACCTGGCTTCCTCATCTCCCAATTTCTTTTTCAATGAGAGTATATTACTTCTATAATCTGAACAATATAATGCTACTTAAAAAAATGATCTTAGGGGCTGGGGAGATATTTCAGTGGTTAAAGTGCTTTCTGTATAAGGGTGAAGGCTAGAGTTTGAATCACCAAAACCTATGTAAATTGCTGAGTGGATGTGGTGGCCCACTTGCAATTTGAGCCTCAGAAGGTAGAGAAGGGCTCCCCAGAGCAAACTGGCTGGCAAGACTAGCCATACTGTGAGCTCTGATTTTAACTGACAGAACCTGCCTCAATGAGCAAGACAGAAGATGATCAAGGGTCATCTCAGGCCTCCACATACATGTATGTGTACACACACCATGTACCCACATGCACACAAACATGTACACACACTACACATAATGCCCCCCCACTTGTAAACACACACACACACACACACACACACAATAGAGAAAGAAGGAAAATCTATTTAAACCATCATGTTTGCAAATCAACACAAATCTTAAGTAAGAAGTCTTTTCAGAAGAGGCTATATATGAAGATGGAAGACTTTCCAAGTGGGCTAAGAACACAGGATGAGTTAGTTTTATTACAGAATACCAGAATGCCCGTCAATCTCAACTCTACTGCCAACAACATAAGGATAACAGCAATTCTTTGCTCAGCCAAAGTGGCAGGAAGTCAGGTACATTCTTCAAATGCAATGGCATTTCTCACACACTCACAGAAGCACATCTTAGGCTTACCTTGCAGCTGCAGCCAGAAGATTTTTTGCATTGGGGGCTCCAGGATCCACAGAGAGAGACTTGGCAGCTAACAGCAGCTTGCTTGATGCCATAGAGATATTCTTAAGGTTCCCTATCACTTGCATCTGATCTTCTTTCGTCTGGAAGGTCAAGAAGAGCCAAGTCAGTTAGGGACTGTCTATCACTCCCACAAAACAATCGTGAACTAGGCTCCTGAGGTGGAGGCAAGTTATCAAGGCTGCAGATATGTATCTCACTGAAACAATGACTAGTGTCTACTCATCCTCAAATAGATGCTCAGAGCAAGATGCATGTGGCCAGAAAGAAATCTACATCTAAGTGGGTCAGCCAGGAGTTCTGTTTTCTCATTATATGGGGACATTAAAGACAAGCAGGAGGCAAATGCTCAAGCAGCTCCAGTCCACAGACTGAGCAACGACGATTCGAGCATCTTGTTTAACAATGCTGGAGTTGTCAAGCATCTTGTACATCTCAGCCTGGCACAAATGACCAGCATTGTTTCAATGTTCGGAGCATCTCAGAAGTTCCCAACTTGGAGAAGGACTGGGCTTATTGACTGACAAACTATCCTTTGTGGAAAACAAAGCAAGAAACACCCTAGATATCTCTTTTAGGGCGTTCACAGGACCTCTACCCCTCCCCGCAAATCACAAAGCAAAACAATTTAAAACAAAACAAAACAAAACAGTTCCGCAAGTTGATGCCAGACCAATCATGTTCCCTTGTTCTAAACAAGTGGCTTATCTCTTTAAAGCAGGTAATTTTAAACCATCTGACACTCAGTACCAGATGCAATCCATTCAAAGGAGTCCACCAAACTGCAAATACATACATGTGTGTGTATGCCTGCTGTATTATCCCACCTTGAAAGAGCTGTCCTCATCTCTGATAAACATTGTTCCTCTTCCTACCCTCCCCCAAATGGTGAAAGTAAAAAGATATAAGCTCTGCTGGAGGATCATACGAAAAGTCACTCTTATCCCTAGAAGCACCTCACACATCAGTTGATAGCATCTCTAGGTATGTCATGCCTATGAGGTCATGCAACTTCCTAGGTACTAAAGGAAGGCAACTGTGGCTTGTTTACAGAATTCTGGGGCCCTTCAGTCCAATCATCCTCAGAGATAGTTGGTCCACCAGAGCCTGGAGGCTCAGGTGAGCAACATAAGCCATCTCCCACCCACCTGCGCCTGACCAGCCATCTCAATGCCAGCATCCAGGAACTCATCGAAGTCATCACTGAATTTTCCAGAGGCTGCTGCCAGCTCTCCACTCTGGCCCCGTGTGGCGTGGACAACTTCCCCAGCAGACTGGTTCAGATCAGCAGCAGCCTGGTTCAGCTCACTCTGGGCTTCTTGGAAAGGTTTCGTGCTTGGAGGTAGCTATAGAAATAGAAGGCACACCCCATGGGAAGTTTTACCTCGCACAAGAGGGATAAAGGAAGGTATTGTGGAGGGAAGAATGACTGCCATGGATCTGTTTCTGAGTCATTCAAATCCAACTAAAAAGCTCTGTGTAGTCTGAGTCCATATTAAACTGGAATTTCAATACATCTTCACTCACTCAGTGCATGTACTAGAGAGCTAAATGTGGTGAAAGAGCTATGCTCAGGCACTCACAGTCACTGAAGTGGCAGAGACAGGAGTGACATACAGGCAGCTTGACTCCAGAATCCAATCTCCACCCTTCTTTGTTTCTCTCAAGATAGAAACTCCCAGTTGTAGCTTGTTAGAACTATGAGGTTGATGTGATCCAATTTCAAATTATGTTTTTCCAAACTAATAACCATCAATTTTGTTCTATTTGTGGTCCTTGTTAATAACCTAAAAAGAACCCCACACAACACAGTTTCATTTGCAGAAGTATAACCATTAAAGTTCCAGGGAGCTAAACTAGACTCTACACACGGACACTGCTGGCACCTGCACAGAGATGAACCAGACAAATGAGTACCACCTTTCCTTCAATGAGGGACAGGAATGGGCTCCAAAGTGGGAGTCCTCAGAATAGCTGCTTTCTTAATTAGTCTTGAACACATGTGCCCCTTGTCACCTGTCACTAGCTGGCATGCTCTGATACACAGCTAGATTAGATCACAGCCTCTTGTTTGTCTCACTAGGATAACCAAAGAACAAACAATACAGAAGCAGGGAAGCAGAGGCAGGTGGATCTCTATGAGCCTGAAGTCAACCTGGCCTACTCTACGTAGTGAGTTCCAGGCCAGGTGGGGAGACAGGGAGACACTGCCTCAAAAAGGAAAAAATTAAAAAAACAAACAACAACAACAACAACAACAAAAAACAACCCAACTCCACTCCAAGGGCCCAGGAGGTGGCTCAGCTGGTACAGAGCTCACATTAAAAAGCTGGGCATGGTGGTATGCACATATAATCTCAGTGAGGGAGAGATGGTAGGTGAAGACAGGTCAATCCTGGAAGTTTAATGGCCAGTTAGCCTAATCTGCTTGGTGAAGTTAGAGACAGACCACCAAGAGATCCTAACTCAAATCAAAAGTGGAAGCCACCTTAAGAATGACATCTGAGGTTGTCCTCCTATCTCCACAGGTATGAGCACATATGTGCATGTGTATACCTGCTCACACATGTGCCACTTGCACCGATATGTACCCATCCCCCATAAGTCCTGTCTTGGGGACTTTGTTGATCAGAAAGGAAAACAAAGGAAAGACAAACTGGCAGAAAACCAGGATTCCTAAGGGAAAGGCTAGCCTCTCAAGAGAGCTCATGTAGGGAAAAGGCACACTCCCTCCTAGAGTGAACCGATCCTAGGTGCCCCTTCCCAGATAAGGACCTCACCGAATCTACAAGCAGCTTCTTGCTGGACTCCCCAATGCTCTTCAAGGCCACATCCACATCCTTCTGTCCAGGGAGGCAATTCACACAGTTATTCAAGGAGTGAGACACGGCTTTGGCCACCTGAACACACAGAGGGAGAGAAGCACCTTAAAAAAGCAGCTTCTGGCACAAACGCCTTTACACGTTTGTTGTGAAAGAACAGGGAGAATATGCAGAGCTGACACCAACATGGAAATTATCCACTGGCATCTACCCAATGCTGTTTACTAAATTAAATCATCTCAGCCAGGTCTCTTATCTCTGCTGCCCCCACGCTGGGGTTAACAGTCTGAGATGCTGCACATCCCAGAGCTAGGATGAGCCACAGCAATGGGATCCAAACAGAGAACTCTCCAATATGAGGTCAGATTCTAAAACACAGGTACCTTCTATCAAGGGAAGCAGAAATACCTCCCTTACCTGGAGGCCTGCTGAGGTCTCCATGGTTAAAGCTGTACTTGAGTTCTTTGGATCACAGACCTGTGACTGATTCTTTCAGTGAACCTCTTGTGCCAACATCCCTGAAGATGTCAATTTCCCAAAGGGCAAAGTGGATGTTCCAGTACCCCTAGACCCAACTTCGAGATGCCCACATGCTGTCCTTTAGGAATACTGAAACAACTCCCTGTTCACACACTTTGGTATCCTCAGTTAAAAGGGAAGTTGGGAGGTAGGCAGTGGAATTTTCTTTCATCTAGAATATGTTCCCAATCAAGGACTTTGCCTAGATGGACCCTAACTAATTGGTTTCATTGAGTTATTGAAGAACCATTTGAAGAGGTGACAGTGAGCTTTGACTTATGGGTGACTTGACCTATTGTCTCTATCTTACTTCACAGGTTAAAAAGTGGAGGGGAATGAAGTAGGCCCAGGCCCCAAGCGAGCATGTTATGTCTGGCATCCCAAATCAGACAGACTTCAAAGACCCACTCCATACCTTGCTGATGATGAGTTAAGCAGATCTCACATTAATGTGGGGATTACCAGGCAAGATACAATAGTATCATGGATGGTCAGCCCTGTTACCATACACACTTTGATACACTCACCCCAGGAAAACATGCCCAGGAGGCAGCCTACTGACCTGCGCATGACTGTCATCACTACAGCTCCCGGTTCCAGGCTCACCTGGGCTAGTCTCTGCTGACTCTCTGCATCTCCAGGTGCAATTAAGGCCTGCTTGGCTTCTTGGATGAGCATGGCAGAGCCCTCCATCACGTCCCGAGCTGAATCTAACATGGCGTGGGCAGCCATAGGATCACTTGTTGATGCTGCCACTCCCCGGGCGGCCTGAGCCAGTGTTTTCAGAGCTTGGGCTGTCTCTCTAGCTGCCACTCCTGGGGGATAAAAGCCCATTAGTTTCTATTAAATTACATTAAAAGTTATATTTTTCCTTGGCAATAACCTTGGGGTCCAGATAAATTTTTGTACAATGTGAACTGCTGTGCTGCTCAATGAAGTGGCCCATCCCCTTGGCCCCGAGCCAATCCAGGAAAGATGCTGTACAAGAAAGAGAATGCTCAACACTCTGACATCCCTTATTCCCACTGCATCACATGTCCCGAGAAATAAAACATCATGTATATTGGAGCAGATGGATGTATATGCCTGGGTGTGCCTATGCATAGGTTGTGGGAAGTAATTTTAATTCAATATTCTTCCCAGTTGCCTTTACAAGGGCATAAACTGTACACACAAAATAAAGAGGACAGATGTGAGCAGCACAGTGAATTTGTACATATGGATACAGTCACCACTGCTCTGCCCATCCCCCACACTGCTCCTCACACTGGGAGCAATTAACACTCTCATCTGCCACCTCAGACTAGCTTTATCTGTCCTTAAACTTCACATTTAAAGAACCATATGGTGTACATTCTTTTGTGTCTGTTTTCTGTCTCTGGCCATCAGCTGTGAGATTGACTTGTGCTATTACGTGTAACCATTTGTTCTTTTTTCTTCTATGAAGGGTGATGTCATATAAACACACTCACATTCATTTACCTGTTCTGCTGGTGGGCACTTAGTATATTTCTTGTTATGGACAAAAATTCCAAGATAGTTCTTGTGTACACATTCAGATTGGCATGTGGTAAATCAAGTATCTTGGATAAAACATAGGAATTGAATTGCTGGATCATGGAGTGCTAACTTAGCTACAGAAAATACTACAAAATGGTTTTACTATTATCCACCCCACTAGCAATGCAGAGGAGCTGTGGTTCCCTCCAAATCTTAACCAGTAGGTATTGTTTCAGATTTTCCATTTTGGTTGGGCATGTAGCTGCATCAAATTTTAACTTTCATGCTCTTAAGAAGTAATGATGTTGATAGTACTTCTTAAAATACATTTAAAGGCTTCTTGGATATCCTCTTGTGGTATTTGTTTGTTTTAAAATCTACTTTGATAGAGATGATGTCACTGGGGAACATAAATCAGTCCTCTAAAGCTACAACACCACTCCACTTCATACAGAATAAACATGTGCCTACCTATGGCATCTGGTCCTTGACACACTATGAAGCTGAGGGCTAGGGGCACTTCCTTACAGGAGCAAAGGAACCTAATTTACCCTGGAGCTAGTCTCAGCAAAGTTTCCTACAAGGCCTAGCAGTGACAGTGTCCTGTCCACAAGACATTTCCAAGGTAGTGTGAGAGCGGGATCTGAGATTCCTAGCTTCCTACCTCATGCTCTTCAGTCTGTTCTTTGGGAAGGCAAAGCACGAGGTTGTCTTGTTGGAACATGAGCTGTGCATAGAAATCACAACCATGGACATCTTCCATTCTGGACTGCAGCATCCCAGAATCACTCCTTCTGAGTTAGCACAGATACAGCCAATGGTCTTCCCTGCGGTACTGATGAGGCTCCATAACAAGAAAGGTCCAAGACCCATAAAACCAGCCTCAGACACACACATCTGCAAATGTTCTGTGTGCTGCACAGCTGGGATGGAGAACCGTGATCTAACCAAGGCAGAATTTATATTGCTAATCTGCTTATCATACAGCTGGAAGAATGGAAGAGCTTGAAGTCAAGGATTTAGGGGTGGAGTATTAGCAAGGCCCAGAAGAGAAAACACAAATGTAAATAAAGCTAAGGTGAAGGGGAGAAACATTTTCTGTTTTAGCTTTTGGCTCAGGGTTGAAGGATGTGGTTGCTCAGCAGAGCTCCAGATGTGGTCATGCCCTCATCTTATTTGGTTTCCAACTAGCTGCATGTCTAGACTGCTGTCCTTCCCACAGGCCACGGCTTCCCACACGAGTGCTGGGAATTTATGATTGACTGCTGAAGAGTCTAGGCTGTGATGTCTAGATGACTTCTCATTTATTATATGAACTCTTGCATTCACTTCTATTTGAATTCTGAGAATATGGAATAAGACATTTATCATAAGTAATAAGATGCACTTTTGCAAAACCATTGAATGGAAAACATTTTATAGAGTAAGATGATTTAAAAATTAACACATTTTATCTATCTATCTATCTATCTATCTATCTATCATCTATCTATCTATCTTCTATATAATCTACCTACCTACCTATTTACTGTGTGTGTGTGTGTGTGTGTGTGTGTGTAGGTACGCATGCTACTCTAAGCATGTGGTGGTCGGGTGCTCATATGGAGAGCAGGCCAGAGGACAGCTTTTGAGAGTAAGTTCTCTCCTTCTACCATGTGGGTCCCAGAGATCAAACTCAGGTCATCAGGCGTGGTGGTAGGTGTCTTTACCCCTGCAGCCCTTCAGATTATTTTGAAAGTTAGCAACTGTAAAAGATAAAATCCAAAAGCCTAAGCTTGTCCATCTCATGGATCTTCTGCTGAGGACTCACTGTGAAATTTCAAGGCACAATAAGGACTTTATTTGAAGGAAACAGGTTTCCCAGAATGAGGAAGTCATATTGTCAAAGGCTGAAATAAGGTTGCCAGGAGGCCAGAGAGCCCTGTGAATCCAAAGCCAACAAGGCTGTGCTCATAGTCATGTTGTCAGTGGGAATCACCATAGGGTCATGTGATGAAGTCTCATGCCCCCGACCTGAAACTGTTCTTCTATGTACATCACAATGCCAGACCTACCAGGGGGAAACTCTACTGCACATGTATTTCAATAACTGCAAAACTTTGAGGAAACAGATTATTTTCACAGAATTCTGATCATCTGGATCTTCAATTCTCTTTAGTAGTAGCAAGTGATAGCAAACATAGTGGCATTTTTCATAATGATTGTTGTTTTGAGAAAGGGTCTCTTGTATTCCAGGCTGGCCTTGAACTCCTGATCTTCCTGCCTCCAGGCATGCATCACTATGCCCAACTTTCATACGCTTGTTATTTTCAGAATTCATGTATATGGCATGTAAAAACAGTGCCCCCAACGTAAAATGTAGGTATGACATAAATCTTTAATTCATTCTGAAGTGTTTGCAGAAGGTTCTATGTAGCTGTATTAAATGGTGCATAAATGTGTTTTGAATATTGAATTTGAATATCGAATTTGAATTTTGGCTAAACAAAATTCACTTGCAGCCCACTGTGTTAATGTGCAGCTTTTGAATGGTCCACATGGCTGAGGCGGGGAGAAAGGGAGCCGAGGCCCAGGGAGAACTTGCTCACACTCATTTTCTCTTCCCTTGCTTTCCACCCGTTCTTCAGTATTGTGGAAATTCCTCCAACCTGGAGAGCAGGGACTTCCTTATTCCACTCTCCTACAAGACTCCTGGACAGCAACTCTCTGACTCCAGAGACACGTATCTTTCTCTTCCCTGCCCACGGTACTGGTATCTGTTTCTATTGTTGAGTTTCCTCCTTTACCAGTTGGGCTTTTCTGATTAACTTTTTCTCTCTTGACCACTCACCATAGGCAAACTTATCTGCCTCTAAGATTTCAATCACTATGATTAAACTAACAATTATTGAAACTTTGTCTCCAGCCAAGCTTTGTCTCTTGATTTCCAGAGCTGCCTAATGAGATCACCATCTGCATATCCATTGAGTACTTCAAATCAAGTCTATCTGAAGTTAAAACTGCATCCTTGAACTTCAACCCCACCACTATCAACCTTGTACTCTTTCCCCCATAATTCCTAGAACCCTTCATTCACCTATCAGGCCACAGGATTCTCCACGTTACATTTTCTATCTCCATCCCTGCCGCATTCTAACCAATCACCAAGCACTGTGAGGCTTGCTTCTATAATCTCTCTTCTTATCTCCACTACTGCTATACTTTGGACCTTGAGCGTTCACCAAAGGTTCATGTGTTAAAGACTTGATCCCCATGGTGATGCTACTGGCAAGAAATGGTGCCTTTGGGCAGAAGAGATGGCTCAGCAGTTAGGAACACGGGCTGCTCTTGCAGAGGACCTGGGTTTGGCTCCAAGCACCCACATGGTGGCTAACAACTGTTTCTAACTCCTGTCCCTGAGGATCCAATGCCTTCTTCTGGCCTCCACAGGCATTGCATGACATGGGTACACTTACATATATGCAAGCGAAACATACATGAAGTAAAAATAACTTTAAAAAAAGATGTGGAGGCTTTAAGAGGCAGAGCCTATATTGAGGACTTCAGGACACTGAGTATATGCTCTTGAAGGCTATTATGGGCTACACCCCTCCTGCCCTCATCCTCACTCTCTTTTGCTTTTTAGCTATGAGGTAAGTGGTTTTATTCTACCAGATGCTCCTGCCATCATATGATGCTTCATCATAGACTAAAATAATCATGGACTAGAGTCTCTGTGAGTCAAAACAAACATTTTTTCTATATAAGTTAATTATATCAGGTGATTTGTTATAGTGTCAGAAAGTTGACTTTCTGTGTGTATGTGTGTAGGTATGCATGCTACTCTGAGCATGTGGTGGTCTGGTGCTCATATGGAGAGCACAGACAGAAGACCTCCTTGCCTCCAACTGCTTCTCTCCAAACTATTCTACACATAGGAGGAAGGGTCACCTACAAAAAAGGGCAGTGTGATCTGTTTCCACAGCTGAAACTCTCCAGTACATTCACATAATCTTTGGTCAAATTCTAAACTACTCATGTTGGCTATGGTTCTGCTCCTGGTTTAGCTTTCCAGCTGCATCATATTTATTTTAATTTTGCATAAATGAATGTTTTGCTTGCATGTATAAGTGCACCATGTGCATGCAATGCCCATGGAGGCCAGAAGAGGGCATCAGATCCCCTGGAACTGGAGTTACAGAAGGTTATTAGCCATCATGTGGGTGCTGAAGTCCCCTGCAAGAGCAGTCAATGCTCTTAACTGCTATGTCATCTTTCATATAGTCTCCAGCTCTATCTTCTTATTTCTTGGTCCCCCTTGCTTTTTACTAGAATTTAGTTTCTTTACTCAGCTTTCTCTCATGCACACAGTACTCCCCACATCAGTATCACCTACTAACTGTCTACCAAAGCTAAGCAGTGTACTGTCTAGGCTGTTTTCAGATGCCAAGTAGGCTACCTGGCATCCTGCATGTTGATGCAACTTCTATACATTTCATCCTCTGTACAGAATCTGCCAAGATATGGGAAATGTGTAGGACTTTTTTAAACTTAAAATCTCCCCCATATCATCTATTCTGTAAGAAATCATACCTACTTTTTCATTCTCCTTAAAAATGTTCTAAACAGGGGCTGGAGAGATGGCTCAGTGGTTAAGAGCACTGACTGCTCTTGCAGAGGACCCGGGTTCGATTCCCAGCACCCACATGGTGGCTATGAAACATCCTTAACTCCAGTTCGAGGGGAATCCAAAGCCCTCTTCTGATCTCCGTGGCTTTGCACGACATGGGTGCACTCACATACATGAAGGCAATACACTCATACTCATAAAAATAATAAATGAAATATTTTTAAAAATGTTCTAAACAATCTTAAAAACCCTGGTAAGGAAGGAGTCAGGTCTCCTCTGAAAATTGCCCTTCTTCTTTCACAGAATTGTATGTTTTTATTATTGCAAGTACTGTAGCATATTATACTATAACTTAACTCCTTGTTATATTCTTTTAAAGTAAAAATTGTATACAGTTTTTTAAAAAAAATCTAAGAGAAGCCGGGTGTAGTGGCGCACGCCTTTAATCCCAGCACTCAGGAGGCTGAGGCAGAGGCAGGCGGAACTGGATCCCTGTGAGCCTGGTCTACATAGTGAGTTTCAGGACAGCTGGGGCTATGGGGGCTATTGGGCCTCAAAAAGACCAAAAAAAAAAACCACCACCACCAACAACAAAAAACCCCCAAAAACATCTAAGAGGACTTTTGCCTGTAGGAATGACAGAATAACTCATTCATTGCAAATTAATCCTCTCACAGAAACACAACTGGAAAACATGTACTTGAAGTCACGGGCACCAAGGAAGAGCACCAAGATCTTGGATGAAAGGAAAATGCAGAGAGGAAAGTTCAAGGTTCAGGCCACCTTCTTCCCTCAAGACATTTCCTAATTTGGAAGTGCTTCAAGAAATGGAGGCTCAGAGTCAAGTCTCCTTTATGCCCAGGGGAGCTAAGGAGATAAAATAATAGCTCTGAATCCAAGAAAGACAACAGCCCTGGTGAACTCTACAGCCTTAGCAGGACACACTAAGAGCTGCATCCTAAAGTAAACTGGCAACAGACATCACAACTGAAGTCAGCACAGTACCTGATTTCCAACCTGTATAGTTACCTAACCTGTCCCTCACATAGACCCCTATTAAGGGCTCTCCGACCTTTCAGAGACATCTAGCACTGAGAACAAAACTCATCCCCTCAGCCCCTTGTTCTGCAGCACAACTCAACTTCCTTCTTACTGGTTTCCTGTCCAGCCCCACTCCTTCAGGAGACGCTGACAACTTCATTCATTCAGCTGTATGGGTTCCCCATATCCGTCTTTGATCTTGGAAAATTTTGTTGACATGTATTGTCATCTCTAATTTCTTTTTAATTTCTCTACTTTGGTGTTATATTTGGAGTCAAAGACAGTCCTAGAAGTCTTCTTTGTAGCCTAATGTGGTGATATAGTTTACTAATTATTTTATTACTTTAAATGCTTAGTTTAGTGGTTAATATTGTCAATTTGACAGATGTAGAATCACCTAGGGGACAAACCTTTGGGTGTATCTGTGAGGGAGTTACAGATTGGGTTAATTGAGGTGGGAAGACTCACCCTAACCGTGAGCTGCACTATTCAGTAAGCTGGGGACCTAGACTGAATAAATAGGAGAAAGTGAGCTGAACAGAAGCACCCATCCTTCTCTGCTACTGATGCAGAGGCAATGTGACCAGCTGCCTCTTGTTCCTGCCACCATGAATTCCCCACCATGATGGACTGTGTCTATTTATAAGCCAAAATAAATCCTTCTCCACTTAACTCTCCACTTGTCAAGTATTTTGGTCACAGCAAGGAGAAAAGTATCTTGTATATTTAAAAATAACCTTAGCAATAAGACTGTGGCGTCTGAACAATATGCTGTGAAGCTGGGGGGAAAAAAAGGACAGGTTTACTGTCAAATCAGCAACTCCTCCTCTCCCAGAGGGGTGTGCACCTGGCCACATGCATCATGAAGGCCATGAGAGTCCCACCTGTGTAGTGCTCGTTTCCTTGAGCAGCACAGGTGAGGAGCTGTGCCATGGAGGAGCCCACTGCCTTGGAGGTGCTTCCCAGGTCTTGAGCACACTTTTCCAGCTGAAAGAATATTCAAAAAAGAGAGAACTTAGAGGAAAAGAAACATCCACTGAGGTCTTGGCATAGCTTAGAATGACCCAGAATCAAATCTGGAACCTGAGCTCTTTCTTGAGTCCCCCATGGGGCTAAGCAGCAGCTGGGGGGGACAATAAAGAGCCTAGCTTAGAATAAGTAAGTCCGGGTACACAGACCACTAGCTGTGTGAGGCTGGTTGAATTACTGAATCCCTCTAAGTCTATTTCCTCAGACTTAGCTAAGATTTTCAGTGAACAAAGGCAATTCCTTAGGAAGTTGTAGCTGTTTAGAACCTAATTTAGAAAGTCTACAAGAAATCATTAGAGGGCATTATGGGGCTAGAGAGATGGCTCAGTGGTTAAGAGCACTGACTGCTCTTGCAGAGGATCTGGGTTCAATTCCCAATACCCACATGAAGGCTAATAACCATCTGCAACTCTAGTCCAGGGGAATGCCTTCTTCTGACCTCCTCAGGCATTGCACGACATGGGTGCACTTACATACATGTAGGCAACACACTCATATAAGAATAAAATCTTTAAAAAAAATCATTAGAGGGCATTAATTATGACGACAGGAAGTGGGCCACACATTCACCTGCACCACCTTCCTGGCATGTGGAACCATTAACATAGTTCAGTTTGAGTGTTATCCTTCAAAGAGTTCAAATTGAAAGATATTCAAGAGAAACAGAGATTTGAAGTGGTGAGATTACAAAAGTGACAGAAAGCTTGCTTTTCATGGACAGCATGCTATCTTGCTTAGATAACTGAATGAAAAACTCAGAGAACAAAATTGGCAAAGGCCTGGAATGGGGTAAGATAGTTGAAAGTTGTAGGCTAGCCTGTGCTATGTACTGAGTTTAATCCCAAACTATTTATAAAGTAAGCAAGCAAGCAAGCAAACAAAACAAAACAAAAACAAAAACCCCAGGTAGAACCCACACCCTAAACTAGCTTACCCACACCCTAGACTAGCTTACCCACACCCTAAACTAGCTTACCCACACCCTGAACAGCTTACCCACACCCTGAACAACTTACCGTTTCCCCTGGAAGTGGTTTCAGCTGACTTTCCGCAGCAGCCATCTTGGCATCCTGAAGCTCATTCTTAAGTGTCTGCACCGTGTTCAGTGCTGAATCGATTTCCATGGGGCCACAGGCTTCATGGGCCTGTTAATAAAGGGAGAAAATACATAAACTAGGTCTGCTTGGGAAAGTGTCCCTCATACCTTGCAACATACAAACCATTTTCCTAGAGACTCCTGGTGATTTTTTGACTCTAGCAGCAGGCAAGGGCAGCACACACATTTCCCAGAGAGTAAAGCCATTCTCAGGACCTTAGCTGTACTTTACCTAAGAGATTAATTATGGATATCTTAAGACTGGAAACGCTTAGCGTCTCCTTGAAGGTATTTTACACTCAGATGTAGTGGATAGGTCCTTTATTCACTGCAGTGGTAGAGCACACAGCAGAGCATGTACAAATATCAAAGCTTGGGATGTATGTAGGTGTATGTGAACACAGAGGCTTGGGATGCATACAGCAAATGAGTGAGTAAGCAATCCAAGGTAGGGCTTCAGGGAGAGACAAGAGCAACCTTATTCTCTACAAATTTCCACATTTTAAATCCTTATCCTTCCACACTCAAGTTTTTCTCCTTAGCTATTTGTTTTACCTCTTTAACTCTCTTGATTATTTGGAACACAGTACTCCAAAAGCTGAACCTTCATGGCCCCAACACACACATTAATAAATTGCACGCACATGCAATGTAGCTGACGAGCAATTTCAACATTGGTACATTATCACTTCTTTCCTGTTTTGATAACTGCCCCAAGAACCACAGCAAATACTAAGTAACTGATTTTTTTGTATGTGTCTATATTATTAGGTGCTCAGGTCACAAAATTAAGCCAATGACAGTGATACAATTTGATTAAACTTTGATTCCAGAGTTTCAGGTACAGAAAAAGCAATATAAGCCTTCCCAGCTTCTCCCAGGGCCATGGAGCAGTCCCCGCTTTGGGGCCTGTTGCTTCAGAGGAGCTATCTGATGCTGGCATGTGTCAAGATTCACAGAGACGATAACAAGCAGCTGTTTGGGCTGTATGGCCCAAGATTCTGATGGTTGCTAAAATGCATGTCGGGAAGCAGCATTCTGATAAGTACCCCAAGCCCCCAACACACACCAGACCACTGCAGTGTGACTTCTAGGCCCACTCCAAGAAACAGCTCGAAATACAAACTTTTGTAGAGATAGCCTAAAGCTCTGGGCATTCTGCTCTGGCACTGCAGTGTGCTCTGCTCATAGCAGGCATTCAAGCTAGCTCCCATCCTCTTTGCTTACCAGTTTACGAAGCTGCTTCTTTCTATAAAGGGTTTGCTATGAGAAAAAATGAATTCAGGCCAGAACTTCATGCTAATATTATATCAGAGTAGTAATGAGTGCCTTTGATAATTAATGAGTTTCATACAGTTTTATTTAGTCTCCAATTCTGTTCTACTGAGAACCCTGTTAAGGTGAACATGTCCATGGAAGATGTGAAAACTTCTCAGGGAAAAAAAATGACAGTTAAAATAATACCACACTACTTCCAAATATATTTTCTACCTACATAACTTGCTATTAAGCTCTCAAGATGATACCTGAAAGATATAGGCATAATCAATTATTGCTATAGTTTGGTTCTGAAATAGCCAAAGGTGGTAAGAGAGTAGTCTCAGCCTATGACACTCCTGGGAGGAGGCAGAGCCTTCAGAAGGTGGGGCCAGGTGGAAGGAGATTAGGCTTTTGAGGAGTTTGCCCTTGAAGGAGTTATTGGGACCCTGGCTCCTTCCTGGTTTTTTTTTTTTTTTGGTTTTTGTTTAACTTCCTGGCTGCCACAAAGCGAAAAAGTATCATTTGCCTGTATTTTACCATGACATACAGTACTGCAACCAGTCCAGGACAAGATAGCCAAATGACAGGCATCTGTGAAATCATGAGCCAAATAAACCTTCCTCTTCCTCCTCTTCTTCTTCTTCTTCCTCCTCCTCCTCTTCCCCCTTCCCCACCCTCCTCCTCTTCCTCCTTCTCCTGCCCCCACCTCTTTCTCTTCTTCCTCCTCCTCTTCCTCTTTCCTCTTTCTCCTCCCCCACCCTCCTCCTCTTCCTCCTTTCTCTTCTTCCTTCTCCGCCCCTCCTCTTCCTTCTTCCTCTTCTCCTTCCCTTTCTTCCCTCTCCTTTTTAGTTCTCTTTTTTTCTCTTTTCTTTTTTTAAAATTGAGATAGGGTCTCATGTAGCCCAGGCTGGCCTCAAACTTATGACCTTGAACTTCTACTCCTTCTGCCTCTATCTACCAAATGCTGAGATTATAGGCACGTGCCATCAAGCCTAGCTAAACTGTTCTTCCTTTCATCTGATTCTTTCGGTATTTGTCACAGTAACTGAAAGCTAACACATTTGTTTTGGCCCACAATTTTATTAGGTATCAAGATACTTAATGACAACCAGTCTCTCTGAAGACTGAAAAACAGACCATTGCTTGTCCCAGGATATGGGGAGAAGTAGAAGAAGCATGAAGGTTACCAAGCCTTGGGAGCCTGTGCTAAATGTACTAGAAGTCAACCCATAGGCCTATCTTTAATAGCTATCAAATAGAATGGAAGGCTTTGCTGAGAAATAAGGCAGGCAGAGCTGAGGCCTCCTAACACCCATACCACAGTAACAGGAAGGGATGACAAGCTGCACTCCTGAAAAGCTAACTGCAGGGACAAGGCCCCACTTACCTTCTGGGAGGCAGTGCGCAGTTCAGCCAGGCTAGTCGCCAGGTTCTTGGCACACTGGCTCAGCTGCATGGCTGCAGCCTGGTCACTCACAGTGGGTACTGCGGCCTTGGCAGAGGATACCATCTTGCTTCCAGGCTGTGGCGAGATGAACACAAAATCAAACATTCAACAACAATGCCTGTGTAACAGCTAGAACTTTTTTCCCTAAAAAGGGGACACATTAAACACGAATTAGTTCCCTACTCTTAACCCTGAGTTACCAATTCAGATCAAATATAGTACATCCTAGAAATATATGTATTTTTCAAGTATGCATCATGGTAGGGGTAGGGCAAGCAGAATAAGGGAAATAGCTTGAAATTCTCATTTAAAACAGATTTCAAAGATATTTGCTTATTAAATATGCTTCTTTGTGCTTCTCAGAGTAGTTCTGTTCTCCAAATTGCAAATATATGCAAAAGACTATTTATAAAATTGAAGGCAAAAGGGATGATCTCACTTTTCACAAACCGAAATAACTTCACTATATGCATGAAAGACTATGCACATGTGAATGTACTTTTAAGGATGGATGATACTATTTGTGTTGTTTTACAGTGTTTAATTCTACCAGTTTCTTAGTTGACAGTATCCCATGTGCCCGGCTAATGTTTCTCAGCCCCCTATTGGGCATGTATCCACTTTTCTCTATGCACACCTGTAGTCCCAGCACTTGAGAGGCAGAGGCAGGCGGATCTCTGTGAGTTCAAGGCCAGCCTGGTCTACATAGTGAGTTCCAGGACAGCTGGAGCCACAGGGACACCCTGCTTCAAAAAAGACCAAAAAGAAAAAAAATTATTTATTATTTTTATGTGTATGCATGTATCACCTGCATGTAGGTAAGTGCACCCGCGTCTTGCAATGCTGGAGGAGATCAGAAGAGGCTGTTGGATCCCCTGGGACTGGAGTTACCAACAGTTGTTAGCTGCCATGTGGGTGCTGGGATTTGAACCTGGGTCTTTGGCAAGAACAACCAGTGTTCTTAACCGCTGAGCCATCTCTCTAGCCCTAGCAATTTTGTTTTTAAAGTGCTTAACTCCATCTTATACATCTTATAAAAGATATATTTAAAAAGTATGCTCCATGGGGCTGGAGAGATGGCTCAGTGGTTAAGAGTACTGACTGCTCTTGCCGAGGACGCAGGTTCAATTCCCAGCACCCACATAGTGGCTACGAATCGTCCTTAACTCCAGCTCAGGGGAATTTGACGCCTTCTTCTGACCTCCACAGCACTGCATGACACAGGTGCACTCACAGACATGCAGGCAATACAGTCATACACATAAAATAAAAATAATAAATAAAATATTTTTTAAAAAGTATGTTCCATAAACTGCAAGCTGCAAATTTAGATTTGTTCATCCTTCTGGAAGGACAATCCTACAGTATTCATAAAGAAAGTTTAAAATGTACAAGGAGTGTTGGAGAGATGGCTCAGCCGTTAAAAGCACTGGCTGCTCTTACAGAGGATCCGGGTTTCAGTTCCCAGTAACTACATGGTGGCTAACAACTGTTGGTAACTCCAGTTTCCAGGGGATCTAATGTGTTCTTCTGGCCTCTGCTGCCATTGTACACAAGTGGGTGCACTTACACACATGTAGGCAAAACACTCAAACATATAAAAGAAAAATAAATAAAATTTTTTTTTTAATGTATGTGGCTTAGGGTGGAGGTTAACTCCATGATAGAGTGACCAGAGCCCTGGGTTTAATCCTCAGCACCTAAACAAAACAAAGCAAGTATATATATATATATATAGTTTTTAATTTCTTGATTCTATTGCCTTAAATTAAAAAAATAATAATTTATTCTAGCCAGGTGTGGTGACACATACCTTTATTCCCAGCACTAGGGAGGTAGAGGCAGGCAGATCTCTGTGACATGGAAGGCAGTCTGGTCTATAAAGTATGTTCCAGGCCAGCTATGGCTACAGGAAGAGCCTGTCTCAAAAAACAAGTAAAAACAAAAATCTAAAAAAAAAAAATTTCATTTACTCTGTGTGTGTGTGTGTGTGTGTGTGTGTTTGGGTGGAGGAACATGCCATGGCATACATGTGGAGGTCAGAAGACAACTTGCGGGAGTCACTTTTCTCCTTCCACCATGAGGGTCCTAAGGATTGGACTCAGGTAAGTAGGTTTGGTTACAAGTGCCTCTATACCCATTGAACCATCTCTTTGGCCCCTGTTACCTTTTATTTATTTATTTATTATTATTTTATTTATTTATTTATTTATTTTTTTGGTCTTTTTGAGACAGGGTCTCCCTGTAGCCCCAGCTGTCCTGGAACTCACTATGTAGACCAGGCTGGCCTTGAACACACAGAGATCCGCCTATCTCTGCCTCCCAAGTCCTGGGATTAAAGGCGTACGCCACCATGCCTGGCAACTTTACCTTTTTCTTGTAAAGAACTAAGTGTATACACGGCAGAAAAAAGAATGAAAGGAAGAAAAAGTAGAAGAAAGAAGAGAAACAAAGCAGGTTTAGAGGAAACGTGCCCATACTGTTCAGCCCTAACACACTATAATCCTTCTAGGTGGGGACTAAACACAGTTGGCTCAACATCACTAACAAAAAAGAGAACTTTGTCTAAATTCTAAGTTTCATTGTGTGGAAAGAGATCGAAACCTTCACACATTAACACTGCATGCGGAGTGGCAGCTCTTGAAACACTAACCCACTGGCACTTTCCCTGCACATTAGCACTGTGCTTGGTCAGTGAAATCTCCTTCATCTAAAACAACACATGAAAGAAGTTTTGAGGCTGCTTAGACTAAGACTTAGCCAAGTCTGTGGAGTCTGCACATGCACACTCCTTTCCTTAAGGCCAAAGGGCAGACTGCCAGCAGGTGACTGCATATGACCATGGTGCTTATGTCTATGTTACCTGGAGGAAGTTCTGGCTGGAAATGATGAGAGCCAGCTGGGCACTGAGGTCTTCTGCTTGAGCTTGGCTCCCTCTCACCCCCTGTACCAGCTGAGGGATGTGATCTGCCACTGCCTGCAGGATGCAAGGAGATGGGAACTGATTAGCAGAGGTACAACTTTCAAAGGAGAGGGAAATGACCCAAAGGACTATTTTGGATTGTGTGATCCAATCTTGTGAACACCAGTACCAGGAGTGGAATTCAACAACACACTTGAACCAGCAGGGTCCTTCCTCACACGGAATCCCCTTCTCTGGCCCCTCTTCTCTCCACCCCTCCCCACTCTACCCTAAGGTCCTGATAGTCTCAATCTGTTTGGTAGAATGCTATTCTCAATAACAAAGCCTTGAAAGAATTTTCTAGTTGCAACCCACAAGCTCCTAGCCATTAATGTTACAGAGTCAGAATCAAAGAACAGACATAATTGACAGGTGGATAAAATGAGGTGGGTGATCCCATGACTAGAAGAAGCAGGGGAGAGATGCAGCAGCTAGCATGTTTAAGTGCTCATGGCCTCTGACTTTGCAGGTATGGAGTCCATACCTGCATGCTGGCATGGCTCCTGTTTCTCTGCTGTAAGTAGCATTTAGCATTTCTCAAACGGGGATAACCCAAAGCAGGGGAAAGAAGCCATATTTGGTAAGGCAGGGCTGCCAGATGGTAGCTACCTCCTGTGGTCCACCTTCTCTGTGCTCCTCTTCATTTCCCTCTGTGCCCACTCGCCCTCTGATGGACTTGGCCTTGGAGGTGCTAACACCACCACTGTCATTGTTGGCTAAAGGTGCCCAGCAAATTTTGGCTTGGTAAAATACCCCTCCCCTCAAGAACCCAGTCCAGCAAGAGTTTAAAAATAGTTACTTGGAAATATCCCCAGGCACTTTTCAGGAGTGCTGATTCCAGTAATTTGGTCCATTTTCCTCTCTTCACTTAAACTTGACATCTAGCATCTCTTTCTTTCCCTGGCAGGGACTCTAGGAGATCTAGCACCTTCAGTCCCTTTACCAAAAAAGGAGAGAAGGCTCCCTCAGCAACAGGTCCCTGGACAGGAACAGCTTCTGGTTCCTGAGGAAGCAAAGGTTACTTCTCCACACTGCTGGCAACTGAGTAGAGGTTGGAACAGGAAAGACCCACAATGAGCAGCAACTTTACTCTCAGCAAGTCCTTGTCTTTCCACAGGTCCCAAGTACCAAAGAGACAGGACACCTGAGCATCACAGAGGCTCTTCCTCCTATGACAAATTCAGCTTTGAGGGGGAATCTCAGAAAACTGCAATCAGGAATAGAGAGTTCTAAGCAATTTCTCCTCAGAATCCCAGCTATTTCTGAAGTAGAACCCAATTTCCACTAAGAAGTTCAGCCATTTCTGAAGAAGTAGCAGCATCCCTCAGATGAATCACTATTTTTCGGAAAAGATTTGAAGGATAAACAGGAGGATTTAGCTCTCAAAACCCAAACATAATCAGCCAATGCCTGGCATCTGGCCTCCACTGCCAATGCTCTCAGGAGTCTCCAGGCAGATGTTCTGCCACATGTGAGCAATGGCTCTGCAGGAAGACTTTGTGTCTGGCACCATTCAGATGCATTCTGGGAGAGTCAGCCCTCTTGGTGGGAAGAGACAGTGTAGTAAGCTGTCCTCAACACAACATCAATGCCCCGTCTCAGAAAAACAGACAGATAGGCTACAGATAACAGAAACTACCAAAACACAAGGCCCATGGAGACCAGACAAAATGAAAACAGACCTTGGATTAGGAGAAAACATGAAATCAACCTGCTACAATGAATAAAGACTGAATGTGAAGGCCTACCCCCCAAGAGTAAGGCTCTCTGGAAAGTCAACAACTCATTATTATTTCAGAGCTCTGAAATGGCCTCATCGATTCTCTTTATTTAATTCAGTCCCTTAAAAAGAATTTATAAAGGAAAGACTATGCTGGGGCCGGGGGGGGGGGGCCCTCCTTCCAAATTCCAAACACAGGCCATTCACTTAATGGACAAAAACCAGATATAGTTACACCTAGAACATGGAGCCATAAGAAATTGGATTAGGGTCCTGGAAGACCTGCCTTAAATGAGTTACCAGGGCAGTTTAATACTATCAGCCATCTATTGTAGACCTGGCCCTCTATGCACACAAAGCTTACCTTGCAGCTCTGGACCAGCTGCTGCTGTGCCGCAGGGTTCTTGTTGGAAATGGCTGCATTCTGGGAGGCTGCAATGGTCTGTGTAGCTGCAGCTGCAGCCTGCTTGGCTGCAACCTGCAGAAGACAGTGACACATGTCAGTCTAAGTTTGTACACTCAAACTCCCACATCAAGCATGTCCACTACAGGAGCAGGCACAGCCTTTCGAATCCCAGCCTTGCCATGCCTTGATGACAGCCCCGGTTTTGCACTTACTAGATGGAGTAATAAAACTGGGAGGCCTGGAAGCTTAAATCTCCAACCTCATTTGTCTTTCTTAAAAAGAGTAGGGACAATTGCCATACTGAGATGACACTGGCAAGTAAAACAGGGTCTAAATGTTCTAGGGGAAAAATATGTCCCTCATGAAGCATAAGCTGCTCTCTATGTCAAGCACAAAGAGAGGGGCCCATGACCTTCCTTCCTTTCACATCACCTAGAGGCCTCAGCTCAGACATTGACACTGGCACCCTGGGGTAATTAATACAGTTCACTCTCTTTTTTTCCTTCCAAGAATGGGGCTAATTTTCTTCCAGAACCCAGGAGACTGTCTATGGAGGGGTTCTCCATTAGACAGATAACCTGGCTTCTATCACCCGCATTTTAGTTCAAGGGTCTCTTGTATACATTCATGAAAATAAATGTATTTTCTTATGCAGTTGACCTGTTATTTCCATCTCTTTTATCAGAGTAAATATTCTGAAAATGACAAAAATACCAATTCTCTCTTCCACCTTCTCCATCCAAGCCCACTCCCTAGGTCCAGTCCTCAAATGTCCCAATTTTCTACAGGAAGTGGGGGAAAAGTAACTGCCTCCAAGAAAATATAAACACTTCCCATGACTGGTCCTTCTTTAATTCTAGGACAAAAGACCCCACCTCCTCCTGCAAAAGACCTACATCCTATTTCTGAATTTTAAACTCAGAAAAGAACCTGAGTTTTCAGAAGCCATGAACTGAAGCAAAACTTCAAATTGTGTCAATACTGTTAAAGCACCTAAACTATCCAACAACACTGTTAACTTTGATTCGGTGTTCTTTATATAGGTATCATTTTGGTGATTTGATCTCCCCCCCCCGCTCCCCACCCCCAAATAACTGTTTGCCCCCTAGAAGCCAACTCGTTTCCTGACCTCTAGCCGGTTGACAATTTTTTTCTTAATAGCGTTCTGGGCAGCAGCGTTGGTTGCTACCCGTAGACCTTCAGCAGCTTCTCTCAGCCTCTGTTGCTGGTCTTCATTCTCTGGGTTGGCTGCAGCCCCCTGAAAAGGTGGAAATAAGATTCCAAGTGGTCCAGGGGTAGCAGGCTACTGTTACTAATGTATGCCTAATTCTACTTCTTCCTAATAATGCAAAGTATTTGGAATGGAAAGCCACATGCTACGATCACAGGCATGTGCCACCATGAGGGGTTTATATGGTGCTGGAATCTAAGTCAGGGCTTTGAGCATGCTAGGCTGGCACTCTACCTACTGAGCTACATCTGGAGCCCGTACAAATATCATCTTTATACTAAAGATCAAACCTACATGGCTATACAATGTCAAAAAATCCAAGGTTTAAAAGACAAAAGTTTATTATACATCCCTCCATTAGTATATATGATTTTTTTGTGTCAGCCAAAATTAATTTAAATAAAGAAACATATTAGTCTAATCTGGAGTTTACTTTTTAAAATCATATAAGATAAAAGGCTCAGTTATTTTGCTTCCAGGACGGACAGTTGTGTGAGCTCCATTTACTTAAATTCTTTTTACTGAGTTGAAATACTATTGTATCAAATATTAAAAAGTCAGTTTTTAAAAAGTCATTCTCATTACAGGAGAAAATAGAATAGTCTTTACCATAGGCTGAGAAGGGAGGAGGGGAGGGCCAGACAGAGCTAGGATGGTTAGTAGGAAGCAGGTACACAGTACAACTGAGAAAGAGTAGTAACTTTGAATATTCTATAGGAGGGGAACTAGTGTTGAAAAGAATTAACTATATATTTTA
>NW_008357996.1:765016-768239 GCF_000622305.1 Nannospalax galili | reverse complement strand
CCCTCCCCCTCCTCCTTCTTCTTCTTGTCTTTATGAGATAGGGTCTCCCTGTAGCCCCAGCTGAACTCACTATGTGGACCAGGCTGGCCTTGAACTCACAGAGATCCACCTGCCTCTGCCTCCCAGGTGCTGGGATTAAAGGCTCTTGCCACCACGCCCAGCCTGTTTCTTCTTTTTAAAAACATTACTTGTGCATAAGTGTTTTTATTGCATGCACGTAAATGCACCACATGCGTGCAGTGCCCTGGAGGTTTCAGAAGGGGCATCAGATCCCCTGGAACTGGAATTACGGGCAGTTTTTAGCTACCATGTGGGTTCTGGTAACTGAACTCAGATCCTCTGCAAGAGCAAACAGTGCTTTTAACTGCTGAGCCACCTCACCAGCCCCTTAAATGTTTCTAATACAAAGAAATGATAAATGTTTGAGGTGATGGATACAATGACTTGGATTTAATTACCACACACTGCAACTACGCATTGAAGTATTATCCTATGCTCTGTGAGAATGTGCTATTATATGTCAACTAAAAATCTGATTTTTAAAAAGAGGCTTAGATAAATCTCTCCCCATCAGATAGAAGAGAAATGCAGAAATGAACATCTTCCTCAGGGAGGATTTTATCTTAATTGGCATGGCATGCAGTGATGGCTCATGTCCTCACTTGACTGCTGGAACCTTTTGAGGCAGAAGTTAATGTGAAAGGTGAACAGTCTAGTAGAAACGCAAGGACTAGGATGGAGTGTGAATTGGGTGGGGCAGACAGAGAGGCCATACAGGTATGTCATCCAAAAATGATCATAAGGAAAGATTGTTAAAGGCCACACCTTTAAATCACATCCCTGGAGTCTTATTGGAGAACCAAGCAAGCGCACTCGACAACAATAGGTAATGTCCTTAACTGGCAGAATATACAGCTATCATCAGTGTCCCTTGGGTAAGTCCACAGCCTTCTACCATGGTGCTTTAGCTGAACCTATCTTCAGAATTAATGTCAATTGTACTAAGATGTATAGGATTCTGAACCTAGGAAAGGCTGAATGTAATATAGGCAGAGGACACATTTTCTGTCCTTTGAGACAAGATAGAAAGATGTGATGTTTGATTTTGATGGTCTACATGCTGGGTCTTAGAATCACCATGGAAACAAACCTCTATGTATGTCTGTGAGGGCATTTCTAGATTAGGTCAATCGGAGTGGGAAGACATGCCCTAAAGGTGGCTGGCACCATTCCATGGTCTGGGATCCTCGAGTGAATAAAAAGAAGCTAAGCAGCAGCACTTGTCCTGCTTCTCCTTCTGCTGTCTGCCTGAGGATGCACTGTGACCAGCTACCTCCTGCTCCTGTTGCCATCCCTTTTCTACTATGATGAACTATACCCTCAAGTTGTGAGCCAAAATAAATCCTCCCTGAAGTTGCTTCTGTCAGGTATTTTGTTGCAGTGAGGGGGAAAGTAACTTCTACACTGATATTGGCAATAGCGGTGATGCTTTGCTGTCTGCACTGAGTCTGCTCAAGAGTTTCCTCTGCACATTCAACAACGTCCTCTGCCACACCAACCCTAGGTTAAATGCCACAAAGCTATTCAAGTTTTCAACAAGCAGACACACATACTCAGATGACCATGCTTCATCTTGGAGATACTTTTCAAATCCTTAGTAGTGTTAGCACTTCAAACCAACAACGCAATGTCCTACCTTTGCAGCTTCCACCATGCGGGCAGTGGAGTCAGCCAGGAGCTTGGCAGCTGCCAAGAGCTTCTTGGAATTCTCCATGTCAATCTCAGCCTCTGCATCTGACCTCATGGCATTGACAAGATCGGATGTCGCCTGGGCCAGGACTCGGGCCTGACGTACCATCTCACCTACGAGACAGACAGTAGGTGTGTAGGCTGTTTGTACGCCACTCAGAGTGGGCACAGCCTCAATAGTCAGTGAGTTTTTATTTTGTTGTTTTGAGACAGGGTTTCATGTATTTCAGGCTAGCCTCCAAGTTGCTGTGTAGCCAAGACTGGCTTTAAATTCCTGATTCTCCTGCCTCTACCTCCCTAGCATTGAGATTATTGGCATGCACCATCACACCTTGTTTATGAAGTACTAGAGATTGAACCCTGGACTTTGTGTATGTTAGACAAACACACAGCCTACTGGGGGGGCTATATCCCTAGACCCTCAGTGAAATCTTGTTTCTATACTCTGCAGCCTGGAGGGAAGGGCATGAAGCTTCAGGTTCTGTTCCTAAGCAAAGCACCTGGATTATACCCAGAGCAGGATGCTCCCTGTGGCTGCTAGACGGGCCTTCCCAAACACAGCCATATCCAACTTGTAACAAGGGGAGAGATATGGTGGCACATCATAAGGAGATGGCAGGGACTGAAACTGAATGGATTTACTTTTAGTAAATACTTATTTAGGTGTCCACAGCTGCTTCTGCAGAAGCTTCTATAATAAACTCTTTGAGGAATGTGCAAAGGAATGAATTTGCATATTACCTATGAACTATCAGATGAGGGACAGTCTATATCCCATCTTTCTGTGCCACTGGCCCTTCCTAATAGGAACATAGACCTCAGTGTCATGCTCATGTACCAAGCATGCCATGGCCCACAGTGTCTCCTACCAATGTCCTCTTTGCTCATTCAAATCTTTTTATTATTATCATTATTATTATTGTTATTCTGAGTCTTATGTATCCTAGGTTGCCCTTAAACTAGCTATATAGTCAAAAAAGGGCCTTAAACTTCTGATCCTCCTGTCTCTACCTTCCTAGTGCTGGGATTACAGATGCACGAGCACACGTGGATTATGAGGTGCTAGGGATGGAAACCAAGACTTTCATGCTAGGCAAACACTTATCCAACAGTTCCTGGTTTGGATCTTTTATAAACAATCGTTTCTCCTGGTTGTGCCTGTGATTTTACTAAAATTGATTTCAATTTCCTTTTTGAAGTGAGAAGACTATAAAATTAACATTAAAAATTAAACCACTCCATGAAAAGAAATGAATCCTCTCACAAAAGTTGTTTGAAAAGAATGAAGGAAGACAAAAGCTTTAATAAATACAAATTCATGTTAAATTTGGTGTGGTGAGATGGACTGCATCATGGGGCAGAAAAAATATATTAGTGAAAAAACTTATGAAATCTGAATACTGCTACTAGTTAACAGAAATATGCCAACACTTACATTATAGTTTTGATAAATGTGCCATGAGTTAGGGAAAGT
>NW_008357996.1:763408-764760 GCF_000622305.1 Nannospalax galili | reverse complement strand
TGTTAGAAAGTGTAGGGAAGTAGAAAGACAGGAACTCTGTTACTTTTTAAAAAATAAATCTAGAAGTATTCAAAACTGAAATATTTCTATGAAATAAAACAAAAAGGAGAACAGCAGCAGCAGAAATTCCAGTTGTATGCAGCATTCCTGGTTTGCTAAATCATTTAGAAATATGACTGAGCACATGGTAATTTTCTCAACAACCAAACACTGGCCTGATGGCACACACCTAGAATCCCAGCACATGGGTGCTGAGGCAGATGATCATGAGTCAAAGGCTAATAAGACTGTCTCCAAAGACTAACCAAACACAAGAACAACCTCTCCAAACTTGTTACAAAGTATTGTTTCTCACTGGCAAAGAAAGAGGAAACAGACCTTATAAGACCTTATACAATGACAGCTGGTAGGGTTGAGCCAAGCCCTTTTCAAGGGGAGAAAGTTCATTAACAGGTTTAAAATTTGAAATCCATGTACCAATTGGCTTAGCAATACCATCCATAGGAATTCTCCTTAGATATAAAATTCTGAAAGTATGCTAAGATATATGTTCAAGAATGCTTCTTATAGTAACATTTTTGTAGAAGCAAAACAAACAAATTTGGAAAATAACTAAACATTCATTAATTGGTCAAGGAGATGGGGCTAAGACCAGTGTTAGAATGATTGCCTAGCATGCAGCAAGAGGCCATGGGTTTGATACCTAGCACCAAGATTAAAAATGAAAAGATGGCTGGGCATAAGGTGCATCTCTTTAATTGTATCACTGGGGAAGTGGAGGCAGGCAAATCCTGGTGAATTGTATCACTGGGGAAGTGGAGGCAGGCAAATCCTGGTGAGTTGTATCAAGTCCAGCCAGGTCTATTATATAGCAAGTTTCAGACCAGCCAGCACTACAAACTGAGACCTTGTCTTAAAAACAAACAAAAAACCCCCAAACTGATAAATTATATGATGATTCTGCTAAAACAGAAGATTTTATTGCTATTAAGAAAATTAATGTGGAGCTAGAGGGATGGCTCAGTCCTTAAGGGTGCTGGCTGTACAAGCAGAGGACCAGAGTTTGATTCTTGGCACTCATGTTGGGTGGCCCACAATTGCCTGTAATTCCAGCTTCATGGGACTTACACCCTCTTCTGGCCTCATCAGGTACCCTCATACACAGATGCATACACAGATACAAACACAAACACACGCACATATATACATAAACAAATAAAAATCATGAAAAAATAAATACTGAAAAAAAAAAAAAAAAAGTAAGCCGGCCTTTAATCCCAGCACTCGGGAGGTAGAGGCAGGCAGATCTCTGTGAGTTCGAGGCCAGCCTGGTCTACACAGTGAGTTCCAGG